>NC_056748.1:851659301-851944301 GCF_019279795.1 Protopterus annectens | reverse complement strand
TATTAGCTGATTGCTATTATAGATTCTCCATATATTTAGGGAGTGACTTCTATGGTATCTTGGGGACTATAGCAAATATGGATACTTAAAGATGGTAAAACAAGGGTCTTTGATACTGTAGAAATTGTTTTCTTTATTTTTTTGTTTGTTGTTTTGTTGCCTTGTCTCTGTGTGAAGAGAGACTCTTGATGGATATTGTTGCCATGATGTTGCTTTGTTGATAATATTTCCCATTTGTTGTTTTGGTAGTGGGGTATGCTGGTAGTTGTGGTGATAGACATGAGAAATGTTTTTTGGTGAGCTGATATGTCTTGATTTTGTCATCAGGTGTTTAATTGGAGCTGGACTGTGTGGGTAAAATGTTGAACGGATGACCTATGTTTAGCTGCTGCAGTGGGATTCCTTGATTGTTGTATTGTAAAGCAGCTTTGGCTTTTTGTTGGTGTTTGTTGTGGAGAAATGGAGGGCATACCTTCTCTCAACCTCTTAGAGCAAAAAATCTGGACAATGCCTAAATGATGGGGTAACAAATAGGGACAGGTTTTAAATATTGCTCTTACAAACTTAGAAAGTTGATAGAATAATGGGTTTTGCATTAGCATGAATTTTCTGAAGGATGTGGAGTCTTAAAATCAAATGTTTGTCATCATTTAATTACATCAGTCTTTAGCTATTTGCCAAAAAGGTACCGATTTTAGGAGGAACACACCAAAAATATGAGGCAAAAATCTGGATATTCTGTGAAAATCTGTACAGTTGAGAGGTATGATGGAGGGTTTGGTGTTGATTGGTACATTTGTGATGGTCTAGTGGTTTGTTGGGTTCGGGAGATAAGAGTATGTTATGTTTATTATATTGAATATCAGCTCTCTCTCACTCTTTCTGCTTTTTTTCTGTCCATTTTGTTTTGTCCGGGACTTGCCATGAGGTAATCAACAGCTTTAGTAGTGAAAAGCTGCATATTTTTCCCTCCTGAGCCTTGTGCATCTGACTTGGTAAACAGCCCTGTGATGTGATCGCACTATGGCTGCTGGAAGTGAAGGCAGAAAAGGGTGTTGTTTCCATGGAAACGTTTACTATGTAAACTCTGTGCTGAGGACCTTCACAACGCAAGATAATAGCCTGAATAGACAGTCTCTAATGCCATCTACAGGACAAATGAAAGAAATGAAGTTAAGTGATCTGCACAGCGACTGTTCTGATAAAGCATTTGTGAGTGTTTATAAACAGTTCTGATACATTTAAATTCTTATATTTTTAATATATATTCATAGTTTTTGTTTAAGTAAAGCTTTCTCTGCTGTGTATAACAAACATGTAATATGCATAGCAGCTTCACTAAAATATTATAAAATCATTACATGAGACCTATACTGAATTTTATATTATTCTACAAAGTTTAGAAGTCAGATATAGGAATAATTCTGGTGCAGAGTGAAAGGCAACAAACAATGAATGAAACAAAACATAATCTGAATGAAAGTAATTTATTGCACACAGTGTAATCTGAGATGCAGATGTATGCTTTTACAGGTTGCAGCAACATGGTTTTCTTTAGGTGATTTCATTTCTTGTATATTAATTAATGTTTTGCTATTTTCTGTGGGAGATGGAGGCTAATTCAGGTTAGGAAAGGTTTATAAAACTAAATAAAATTAATTTCCTGGAAAAATTGTCTCTTTACCTGTGATCACTTCCCAGTCATGGACCATCGCCTACTGGTCACAAGCATATGCTACACTCCTTCTTAGAAAATACAGAGGATTTTAGTAGAAGTTCATTTTTATGGAGGGGAAACTGTAAGTCAGTATTTATTGCGCTCTTTGTTTTCAGTTACATGGAGATGGGGAGGTGGTGTTACTAGTTACTGGCACAGTGAACTAATTGACGGGGGAAGGTGGACTATAAGCTTGTAGAATTTCTATGTGATTGAATTACCTCCTCAGCACTGACTACACACTTAGACTGTTGCTCACAGTAAAGATCAAAAGTTCTTCAGGGTATAGCTTGCTTATGGACCATTATAGCAATGTATTGCAAATTATTAGTTATGACCTTTATTTTTTATGTAAAACATGTGATTGGCCTTTATGATATTTTAATCTCAATATGATTTACATAAAGAGGAAATTCCACAACAGATCTTTATTATATATATATAATTTATGATGACTTGAAGTGATATTAAAATATAACATCATAAATTCAAAGTGAAACAGTTAGATTTGATATATTTTAATATGTTTCTTGAATGATACATACAATTGTTATGGAAGTTTTTTTATTTCATAATCTTTCTTTTTTTTTAGTCACGCATACTTCTTAACAATGTAAAAATATGCAACAACAGATATATTAAGGAGGGGATGAGATGAGTGTTGTTACTAGTTAGATGGTCAATTTGAGTGACAGAAGTCACTCAAAGTAGCAGTTCTCAACTCCAGGGGGGGTTTTAGAGAATGTTTATGTTATTAGTAAACGTAAATTTCTGTTAATAGTTATGATGTTCACTAAGTCTTACAAAATAGAATTTGATATAAACATTTCTTATTGGATAAATGTTTTATGTGGTTCATGTGTAACTTATAATTATATTCCTTATAGTCAATTTCTATTGTGTTCTAAAATATGGAAAAAAGGGAAAATTAATCAACAACTAATATTCAGAAATTTCAACATTCTATGGCATCTTTAAAGTGTATAACATTAAACATTAATGGATTAAATAATCCTAACAAGAGAAGATCTTTGAATAAATATCTTAAACTACATAACTCTAATATTTCTCCAAGAAACTCATCTATTAACTGAAGATATTACAAAATTGAAGTCCAAATCTTATAACTTTTGATTAGCTCTGAACGTACACAAAAAAAGAGGAGTGGCCATACTATAGAAAAATACATTACCTATGTCTAAAATAATTGACACATACAAAGATAATAAAGGGATGTTATCTTCAGTGTTTATAGAATTTAATAAAAAAATTCTGACTTTAATAAATATATATTGGATTCCTAGCATTGGACTTACAACAGTAAAACAACATATAGATCATATAGTACAGTTTTCTAAGGGCAATATTATTCTTGCTAGAGATTTTAATTGTATCTCAGATATAAAAGATTCTAGTACTAATGGCAAAAGGAAAATTCCAGCAATAGCCAAATTATTGAATGAATTCTCAGATTCATACATGCTGAAGGATATTAATAATTTTACAGATGCTAAATCACTGTTTTATACATTTTACTCACATAGACATAATTCATACTCAAGAATAGATAGGGTATTAATTTCTAATAACTTAGCTGATTCCTTATTAAACTCAAAAGTAATTTCATGTCCCCTTTCAGACCATAATTCCATAACATTTGATTTTATATTAAATTCCACATTTAATGTTCAAATTAAAAGGATACCCACATACATAACTAAACTAAAAGACATCTTTAATTTTATTACTATAGAAGTACAACATTTTATTGAACTTAATAACACACAGGGAACCTCTGAAATATACATCTGGGATGCTCTAAAAGCTTACCTAGATGGTAAAATTATTGATTGGTATAAAAAGAAAATAATTTCATGGGATAAAGAACTCCAAGCATTACAAAGTTAGACACTTTCCAAGACTTGATATTTCAAGAAATCCAGACTAGAAAGCTAGAATAAATGAAATAAATACTTTTAACAATAAGTATATGGAAATATTAAATCATAAAGTCATGATTAATCTAGAGAAATGTAAACTTCTAAATTTTTCTATAAACCCTAGATCTATGAATATTTTAGGTAACAAAACTAAAATGTTAAATAAGTTTAATCAAATTAATGAAGTCTATTATCCAACAAAAAGAAAAATGGTATCTTAGTTACCAAATATATTAAGTGAGTTTGGAGAATTTTTCTTAAAACTAAAGCAACCCAATTCCATGATTAATGGTACAAAAGATATTCAGTCATTTATCAATAATAATATAAATAACAGACTATCAGAAACACAAATAAAATTAATATATAAACAAATATCGTTTAAAGATATAAAAGATCAAATGACTAAACTTAAGCAAAATAAAACTCCTGGTAATGATGGTATAATTTCCAAAATCTACAAAGTTTTACCTGCCAAAGCTTTAACTTTGTTACACGCAGTATTCAATATAGCTGAAAATAATCACATTATACCCCCCTTCTTGGAAGAATACATTTATTTCACCCACACTAAAGCCTGATAAAAACCCTACAAAATGTACTTCCTATAGGCCCATTTCGTTGTTAAATACAGACTATAAAATGTTCATGTCTATTTATGCTGATAGACTTAAAAATGTTTTACCCTTCCTGGTAGACATGGATTAAACAAGTTTTATAATAAATAGAACTTTCTACGATAACATCAAAAGAACAACTTTAATTGAATCAGTGAAAATCTTAAAGAATAATTTATCTCTAGTCAGTTTAGATATCAACTTTGCTTTTGACTCGGTTAATTGGGAATATATTTTCATTTTATTAAAGGAGTTAACTTTCTCTAATAACTTTATTAGTCTTATTACTCAGTTATATAATGGAAGTCAAGCCTACATAAAAATTGGTACAAATGTATCCCAGAACATCCCTATTGTAAAAGGAACCAGGCAAGGTTGCCCTTTATCTCCTCTTTTGTTCACGTTAATTATGGAACCTTGGGCAAACTTAATAAGAGATAACAATAGTATACAAGGTTATAGATTAAGCTTTAATGCAACATCAAAAATCCAAATGTTTGCTGATGATGTATTAATCACTCTTGGTGGTACTAATCCCACCTTACAAGAATTGTTCAAAAACATGGATATATTTCAAAGAAGTTCTGGTCTTAATTTTAATAACAATAAAACTCAAATGCTTCTAATTGTCTCAAAAAGTTATAATATACAAGATGAATATAAAAAATATATACCTAATTCTCAACAAATAACATATTTAGGTATAACTATAACAACTAATATTAAAGACATTTTACACTTAAATTACAGTAAAAGTATAACAACTATAGAGAGTCTAATAAGTAAATGGAACAAAATTCTATTCAGAGTGGATGTAAAACTTTCCATTATAAAGATAATCTTGCTTCCAAAAATGTTATACATAATACAGTCTATTTCTAATCCCCCTACAAGCTCTTTAATTTAAAAAAAAAATTAACGCACTGATAAAAAAATTCTTATGGCATCCAATAAATCCTAGAATTGCATTATCCTATCATATGTATAGTTGGAAAAATGGAGGCATATATTTACCAAATCTAGAAATGTATTCAATCTCATCAGTAATTAAAACAATTGTTTATCTTATAGATGGAGTGTATTTAGCAAAATGGAAAGAAATTATATTAAATTGATCCAAAAATGCCAAAAATAAAGGTAATATCCATCTATCAAAGCTAGTAAATAATTCATTTATATGGAATTTAAGAAATTACTTTTCCAATTATTCCACACAAGTGTTCAAAATCTACTTATGTAACTTTAATTCAAAAGGCCTTTAAGAACTATGTATTTAGGTTTAGAATCTTTGAGAATTGGTTGTTTCTCATCTTGCCTATTGCCTATACTCAAGGGATAAATCTCTCTACAGACTATTCTAAAATGTTATTATTTAAGCAAAAACAATTAATGTTTTGGCATCAAATGATAAATAAGAACGAGGCAAAGTCTATTAATACTCTTGTGGATGAATATAATTTTAACACTTTACTTTGGTTAAATTTGTAAGAGTTTAGAAAATATATTCTAGATAAACTAGTTTTTTTAATTCCCTCAAATTCTAAGAATTCAATACCCAAACTTATTCAATATTTGATTTTATATACCCATAATAATTTACCAGTTAAAATAGTATATTATATATTTATAGAGCAATTAAACAAGATCTAGATGTATATTCAGACAGCTATTGGAATACATTTTCTTAAATCAATAATTTTATTCCCTCAGAAAAAGGCATTTATTTCCTTCAGTCAGCCAGTAAAACAACTTCTTCTCTTAAATGGAGAATCTTCACATGGAGATCTTTACGTAAATATTTTCTCACTCCACAGAAAATGAGTAAGATAACTAAACAAGATATTGTTTGCTGGAGATGTAATCCAGAAACAAATGCTGATTGGAACCATATATTTTATGACTGTGCATTATTTAAGAAATTTTGAGAAGTTAACATTTTTACAGGCAATTTTTACAGACATTTTTTTGCTTACCAAATCACTTGTATTACTTAACACACCTGTTCCAGACTGTATAAAGAAAAGCAAATATTCTTTACTCTGTTCTATACTGTCCATTGCTGGGAAAACAATTACAAAAAATGGAAGTCCTCATTTGTTCCCTTATCTAAAGAATTTAAAGTTCTTCTCTTGGAAATATCTACGTTAGAAATGTTGACTATTAAATCTAAATCTACAAGGAATACAAATGTATATTACAAATGGGAAAATATATATGAACTATTAGTTAAAGAACTAAATAAATGATTAATTCAGTAATCTTTCTTTTTTATCCTTTTTCTCATAGCTTTATTTTTTTTTGTAAAAATATTAACTTAACTGATCTTTTTATTTGATATATAGTGAACATCATTGTATATAGTTTTTTGCCATTATAGTTATTGTATTAATATTTTCTCTTTTTAAATATTGTACTTAAAGTTTTGTTTAATCTTTTTCAAAATATTTGTTCATTACAATAAGGTTTTCAATAAAGCTGTTTAAAAAAAGAATGATGTGATGTGAAATGACTCAGCAGTACTATGTTAACAATTTAAGACTTTCTCAGAGAGAGAGAGAGAATTAAGCATTTTGGATTTTATCTGAAGAACATCCACTCACCAGCACTTGTTTGCTGTGTACGTAAGTAGGATCTTAGACTTTAGTATTTCTCTTAGGAATAGATATAAATAGTAAGATTAGTCTAGTTGTTTTCTATACTTATGTCAGACTGTCCTACAATATTATTTTAAAAGTTTCCTGAGATCTCTGAACTCTGTAATGTCATTGTGTTGAAGTAATAAGATTTTTCTTGTGTTTTTATTATTTCATTGTGTTGAAGTAATAAGATTTGTCTTGTGTTTTTATTATTTATTATTAAATATTTGTAAACCTTTCAACCTTGGCTGTTTTGTGTAGAGATAATTTAAGCTCTAGAATACCTTCATGTATTTAGTGATACTGTATTAAGCCACTCTGGAATAGCCTTAACCCTGGGTTACACTTCCTATTTGGATAACAGTAATATTGCACAGTGAAATTGGTCATCCTTTGGGAAGGGCCTTATTAGTAGCTGGTAAATAGTGGTTGGTGGCAATGATAACTACCTTATAGCCTGGGCAGAAAGGGGCATAGCTGGAGAACCTGTGCCAGCCTTCTTCAGGAGTGTGTGTGTGTTTGTATATAACACATATCATAAAGTGTGTGTGTGTGTGTGTGTGTGTGTGTGTGTGTGTGTGTGTGTGTGTGTGTGTGTGTGTGTGTGTGTGTGTGTGTGCGTGTGTCAATGTATGTGTATGAGCTACTTGGGCAGGGACACGAAGCAATGGTTGGACAGAGAGGGTACTGGAGGTTTTGGCTTGACCACTAGGCTAAGATCTGTACCATATAGCTGTGCCAGTGGGGAGTCTTATTGGGGATCTGGAGAGAAAGGGAGAAACCAACCCCAGACTGACTGTGATCACTGTGTGCTCTTAAGGGAAATTATACTTTACTGTGTGTGTACTTGTTATCCTTCCCAATGTGCATGTCCCTCACTGGTGCTAGTGGTGAGGATTGAGGCTCCTTAATTATAGGGCCAGTGCACAGGCATCACATATTAATTGTTTGGCAGTGGTGGGATATCCACATCAAATATTAATTGTTTGATAGTGGGGAGTTAGCCACATCACATACTAATTGGCTTGTAGTGGTGTGGATACCGAATTCCTGTAGCTTGTGTACAATGATCACTGAAGGTGTTTTTCTACTCTAAATCAGCCATGCAGATTCGGAGTTCAGATCACAATTGTTTTATTTCTTTTGTTAGCTTAGTTAGTCAGGGAGAGCAGGCAAGCATGTCAGCAGAGGAGTATGGCAAGCTGACAAGGAGCCAGTTGGCTGAGATGTGCCAGGCTAAGGGACTGGTGCATGGAAACCTGACTAAGGCAGACATGATTGCAGCTTTGATCACAGCTGCATCAGAAAACAGCAGTCAGGAGGACAATCAGACTGGCCATGGAGATGTACAGCACTCAGAGACTGGACAGGGCAACCTTTCTGCTGAGGACTTAAAAATCCATCTGGAGCTAAAGAGACTTGAGTTGGAGGCTAGGTGTTTGGAAATGGAAGCTGTAGAGAAGGAGAGGCAGAGGCAGCATGAAAAGGAAATGATGACTCTTTGCCAGAGTAATGGAGGTAATGGGGAAGGGAATAACCAGACCCCAGAAGAACAAAAGGTCACTAAATTTCTTCCTCAGTTTACAGAGGGGGATAATTTTGATAGCTTCATTCATATATTTGAGAGGGTATGTAAACAGTATGATGTTGACAAAAGACTCTGGGTATGGTTCCTGACTCCCTTACTCCATGGTAAAGCTGTAAATGCACTTTCCAAATTATCTGACATTGACTGTTTTAACCATAATGCTGTAAAGAATTGTTTGTTAGAATTTTTTAAGCTAACACCTGAAAAAGATTCGTGAGCATAGACGCAAAGCAGAGACTTTTCCTGATCTAAGTATTTTTTCTGTTTGTTTTTGCTCTGACTGCCTTTTCCTACCTAAAAAGCGAGTTTCAAACTGCTCTGTGCTTTTAAAAGTTTAAATTGCATTGCTTTTCTGGATTTTACAGTTTTTGCACTTGTTTTTATCATTTTTAGTCGTTTTTGTATTGTATAACTGTTGTAGGCTACACACTAAAGTGCGCTAGCCTTTTATAGCATTTACAGTGTTTTCTGTGTGTTTTTCTGCTGTTTTCTGAAAAAAAGAGAAAAAAATATTCTCTTTTCCCGCCTTTGCTGAACTAGATTAGTCCAGATTTCAGGCTTTGCTGAATTCTGGACTGTGGTATAGTTTCCTGTGTTGCCCATATCCTTACTTGGATAGGAGGAAGCTTCTCTGTTCACCAGTGAGAGTGGGGAGCTTTGAGCAGCCTATCTGTCCCTGGAGGAGTGGTCTCAGCCCTGAAACTAGTAGTTTATTGGCAGTTTTGGTTCAATTCCTATCTCTTTCAGTTTCCCTGCTTTAAAACCCACATTTGCATAGTTTTGCACGATTTTGCGCATAGCGCAGCATCGGGCAGCGCTGCTTAAATGGGTTTAAAGTATTCCCGGCTACACAAAGTCTGCTCTTCACTTTTTCCCTTAGAACTGTTCTAAATCAAAGTAAGCACTTTATTTTCATTCTAAAGCCCTGCAGTTGCTCGTATAAGTAATCTTATAAGTAAGCACTAATAAACTAAAGCACTACACCCTCTTATACTCCCTTTAAGTACTTGGCTCCCTATTGGTCCTTTTTGATCAGTCAAAAAGTAGTTCCTTATACTATTCTGGCATGTCCAAAAGTCAGTTTTGGGTTTACTCTCCAGTCCAGCTGGTGAATCTGGGAATCTTGAGGCAATGTTACAACTTCCTTATGTACACAGACCACCCTCTCCTCCTCCCAACAAGCTCAAATATATATGAGAGATGCAACTATATAGCCAAGCTGGAGGCTGAGCTCTCTCAACCCAGTATTGGCGCAGTCAGTCAGGAGGAGAAGGTAACCACACACACCACAAATCCAGTCTCACATAGACCTATTGCAACAGCAAACCAAACACATAAACACACAAAAACATACTCGGAGGCTCTAAATAAAAATCTGCCTAAGCAACAGAGACCTCCGAAGCAGATATCCAAGCAAACCCTACCCCACACCAATACCCACGTATCACATAGTTCATAAAGTCAGTGTGCCACAGAGTCACAGCCCTTAAGGCTAGACAACACACCTAATACACTTGTAATAGGTGACTCTATTGTCAGACACATTGACGTCCCACTCACCAGACTGAACAAGGAGGAGGTCACTGTAATCTGCCTGTCAGGTGCCAGGATCTGCCACATAACGCATGCACTCAGGTCACTCCAAAGCAAGTACAAGTATGACTCCGTCATTATACATGCTGGTGTGAATGACCTGAGACGTACTTCCCTGGACTACATGAAAAGAGACATAGAGAAGCTCTCTGATCATGTAGCCCAGGCCGGTATGACTCTGACCTTGAGTAGCATCTTGCCTTCACCAAAAATGATGCCACAATATAAAGACAAAATGATCAATTTTAACAATTGGCTAAAGTATTGGTGTCATTTAAAGGGGATCCAGTGTCTGTCAGCCTGGGATGACATGCTCGACAAGCCACGTTGCATCGCTAGGGACGGCTTGCACCTGTCACTCCTGGGCTTTCGAATACTGGCTAAGGCTCTTGCCACCCCCATAGTGCCTTTTTTAGGCAAGGCTCAAAAGACAAACCCACCTCCATAGACAACACAATGAAAAAAAAACTAAGGGGAATGCTGCTCAACACCAGAAGTCTAAACCTCAAGATGCACGCACTCGAGGCTCTCCTCAGTATGGAGAATATTGATATCTGTGCAGTTACAGAAATCTGGTTCACGGCTCCTGAAAGCACCCCAGCACTACCAGGTTATACTTCATACCATGCCTTTCGGCCACAAAACTTGGACCGAACCACAAAAGGAGGGGTAGTATCCATATACATCAAAGATACCCACACCTCCAGGTTAGTAGCACTGCACGAAGCATCAGAGACCATCCATGTAAAAATAGCAGTGGGCAAAACTGCCTTTCAGTTTGTAGCCTACTACAGACCACCCTCCCAAACTCAGGAACCCCACTCAGCTTTCCTGAGAACACTGGAGAATATGAAGGTCTCTCCAAACACCATTATATTGGGTGACTTCAACTACCCAAACATTGACTGGGAAAACTACTCAAGCCCCAACATCCTTGCCCAATGGTTCCTAGAATTTATAAACTCAGATGCTATGGAACAACTGGTCACCACCCCCAAAAGAGGGGAAAACATATTGGACCTGGTCATCACCAACATGGGGAATCTATGTTCCACACCAGAGGTATACCCCTCATTGGTAAGGTCAGACCATAAATTAATCTCACTGGACATCCATATCCCGTCCCCACCCCCAGCCAAGTAAACCATGGTGAAGAACTTCTCAAAAGCAAACTTCACACTTCTCAAAACCGAGGTGGTATCCTTCAAAGGCCCGGGGCCAGTGGAAAATATGGCTCAAACTGCAGAATCCTTTACAAACGCATTCTATGGACACCTACAAGAATGCATGGATCGTGCTATCCCAAATAAAACCAAGACTCACTCCCCCAAAGGCAGGAGACCTGTCTGGTGGACCCTGTCCATAAATAAGCTATACAACAGAAGGAGGAAGCTACTACATGATAGAGCAAAATCCCAAAAAGGAAAGGCATCTCTGATCAGTACTAGCAAGAAACTATGATCCCTCATAAAATCATCTAAGGCTAGCTTCGAAAGAAAAATTGCACAAGACACTAAAGATAATCACAAGGCCTTCTTTAGTTATGTCAGGAACCTGGTTGGCAACTCCCAGATATGCTCTGAGTTAGTGCAAAATGACAAAAAATACACTGAACCCACAGACATTGCCAACATCCTGGCAGACAGGTTCAGTGCAAATTTCTTCCCCCATCCCCCCAAAAGAGCAAATGTTGATCCCAACAGAGTGTAGCCTCCCTGACATCACAGATGAACAGGTGAGAGCTGCCCTCTCCAAAGCAAAAAACACAGCATCAATGGGACCGGACGGTGTCCCGGGCTGCGTCTTACACAAGCTTCAAGAAGAACTTAACCCTCACATAAAGTCATTGTTCACTCTCAGCCTTACTACATGATATGTACCCAAGGAATGGCGTACAGCAACAGTAGTCCCTCTCCACAACGGTGGTGCCACAACGGACCCCGGAAACTATCGCCCTATAAGCCTGACTAGCCTGGTCTGCAAAGCTATGGAGCGTATCATCATGGAGCTCATAAACAAAGACATTGGGAACCTCCAGACACTGGATCCTACCCAATTCGGCTTTGTTAAGGGCAGATCTTGCCTCTTGAACCTGGTTGACCTCTTTGAAACAGTTAACAGGGCCATAGACGAAGGGAAGGTAGTCCACACTGCCTACCTGGACCTCGCAAAAGCCTTTGACACAATACCCCACTCGAGCATCATAAATAAGCTCACCAGCTTAAATATCAACCCCTATGTCACAAGTTGGGTTGCAAACTGGCTCAGGGATAGAACCCACATGGTCAGAATTGCAGGTGCCATGTCAGACTCTAAACCAGTTACAAGTGGCATCCCACAAGGCTCAGTCCTGGGACCTCTCTTGTTCGGTATGTATATTTCTCTGAGGTACAGGCTAACATGGGAGGACTATGGCTGACCAAGTTTGCAGATGACTGCAAACTGGGTGCCATAATCGACTCTCCAGCTGACACAAGCATCCTCCAAAACAGTCTCACAGAGACGGATAACTGGTGCCAGAGCCATGGCCTAAAGTTTAATGCCAAAAAATGCATAGTCATCCCCTTTGGGAAAAACAAAGTGCCCACAAATTACCACATAGGTGGTAATCCATTGAGTATGGAAGAAGTAATTAGGGATTTGGGGACCCAAGTAGATAGTAATCTCTCCTTTGACAATCACGTTGCCAAAGTGGTTAGAAAGACCTTCTATATAGCACACCTTATCATGAAAGGTTTCACATCTAGATCAAGAGAGGTCATTGTGCCCCTCTACTCATCACTCATCAGGCCCATAATTGAATACAATGCCCCATTTGGGATGTACCTTACCCGACACCTGCAGCAACTAGAAAGACCCCAAAAGTACCTCACCAAGAGGATCAACAGACTCAAACAGATGCTCTATGCAGTTCGTCTAAAGCATGCGGCCCCCAGAGCTCTTCCATGCGGCCCGCGACCCTTAAATTGAAATGTAACTTTTTTTTCCATGTGTTTTCACGTCCGCGTCCCTCAGCTATTCTGCGCATGCACAAAATTACTTTTTTCACATTTTATTTCTTGCCAGCGTCTTTCAGCTGGTATGCACATGCGCCAAAACACCATTCGGTCGTTTTTTTCATTTGCGGTGAAGGAAGGAGTGAGATTGCGGCGAAGAAGTTGGATTTATTTACCTGACTACAACATCTGTTTTTACAGCAGTAAAAGGTAAGCAAAGCTATAGTGGTCAGACTTATTCTGGTTGTGTATTCTGTGTACAATGATTAGATAGTGGACCGTACAGAATTCGTTCACTGCTTTGCTGAATGCTTAGATATCTCCTGCTCCCCCGTGACCTCACCAGTGATAAGTATCTCAAAATGAATGAATGCAATAAAATGAAATTTAAAGTTTGTTCAGGAAGCTGCAACACTACTCCACAGCTCTGCTTCTTAACCTCAGAAACAGGAACACATTCAGCAATAATCAGGGACGCTAAATATTAGTACTAACCTGAGAAGAGGACAGAATAATAGAATGGTAATTAAAAGTATATTTTTGATGTAAAATAAGTCTAAGTAATTATTGTCATTATTTACTTACTATAAACCACCGCGTTTTTCCACAATTTATATTTTTATGAGGGACAAAGCAAATTTAAGCTAAAATCAGGGATAGATGAGCAGTATGCTGCCCCCAAATGACAACTAGAGCAGCGGTTTAGTACCTTATGCCAGTGCTGTGCTTCCTCAAAGTTTTGATTGTCGTCCGAACTGTGATGTGGCTTGTGCATTGGGAGCAACTGTACCGCTCTCTCCCGCTCATAAAGAGTTGTCGGAACTTTGGTTTGAGGGTTGATAGGTGTTTTGAGACAAGAGGTGAACAGTACGGAATCTCTGTGAGAGCTGTCCATTGTTACTGTTTGGTTGGAACAGTAATCACAACTACTTGACAGAATAAATGAAGGTTGCTAAAAGCATGTTGACCTAAGGTTGTTGCATGAGTTCCCTGTAGTTTGTTTTCTGTTGTAGAGTTTCATACTCCTTAATGTTCCTAAAATAAATGCTGATAATCTAATAACTTTCTAAGTGGATTAAAAAAGCTTCACGTGTGGTATATTGCTGCTGGTAGTGAAGTAGGCAATACTGGCATCTTCATCCTTGAACGCGACTAAATGGTCCAGGGTTGTCCATTACTGCGGATCATTTAAGTTACATAAAACATTCTTTCAACTCCTTTTCACAACCTTAATTCAGCCATTTACAGCTATCTGCAACATTAGACAGACTATCCAAAGTATGTTTCATTCTTCACGTCCACCATCAACAAAACTGTCTTATTTTAACATCTGGGAGGAAGCGGTGATCAGCCTGTAAAAACAGGTAGCAAATGATCTTGAGAAGTATGCCATATATAATTAATAGCGTACATTTATAATAAGGACGGCAATGAAAATTTGATGAATAAACATAATTCTTTCATAAATAGCAAAGCCATTTCTAGCCATAAAAAGTGGATTTTTCTGGGTAGTATTTGTAATGTTGCAACACTACACTATACAAACATTTCTCACCTACAAGTTCTGATTGTTGCAGGCTTACTGTTCACGTTATCGTTTAATCTACCCTGTGTGCCTCCTATAAAATAACTCATTTAGCAGATAGGCCTCGTCTCGCATCATTTTTCATGTGTGTTTTTTTATGGATTACATTTCACACGGGCGTGTGTTCGTCATGCATACATCCAGGGACACTTTTTGATTCTTTTCAGTTAGAAAGCTCCTCAGCTTGCTGTCACCACGATGGTTACTAAGAAAAAATGGTTTAGATTAGAAAATGAATAACTGAATGTATTTTCAGAGGAATGAGAAAAGTGTAACTGCAATGTGTAACATCTAAGTACAGTAACAATCACTGCTTGCACAAGGTCACCTGTATTAACTGTCGGTTTTGCATTGTCTGAAACCGTGAAATGAATTCAGAGATGTTCCTAAAAATTGAGGACAGATGGGGAGGGGGGTTCTTACAGGAAAAAAAAACAGTCCTAGTGTAGGTGCGGACATACAGTGCACTTCGCACATTGGAACAATGTTGTATCCAAGGTCACGACTACAATCCTGATGCGATTGATGTGGGCAAAAAGGTTTCACCCAAACTTACGTATTTGCTTATTTTAGTTGCAAAAGTCGCAGTCTTGTTGAAATATAACCATACTTTGTGACAAATAATGCTTTGTGTTGTTTTTGCCCGTGCACCTGCCAGCCATCAATTGTCCTCTTTATCAGACATGCGGTGTCAGGTTGGGTGGGGGCGATATCAGCTTAATAGTTCTGTAACAACCGATTGAGCAACTTTTCCTGTGTAGTCAAAGTTGGTTTACCCAGGCAAGCCCGCATAAGGGTTTAACTTTATATCTATTTTCACCGTGCAGTGTTAAAAACTGTGTACCACACGAAGGAAGCCCATAGAAATGAGCCATAGTTGCAGTGAGGATTATTGTCATATTTAGTACATTAGTGACAGCTGGTAAAGGTTTTGAGACATTCTAAGAATCTCTAAAAGTCGCTGTTGCTCCCCCTTTCCAACATCAGCGCTTTTTTAGGGGGTGGTTGCTGTGGAAGGGTGGAAGTTGTTCGAGGCTTCTTGTTTCCCAGATGTTATATATTATGAACAAAAGAAAAAAGTAAAAAAAAACATCACAGTTAAAGACATAGGTTTGTTCACATGTTTGTCTTTCTCTCCCTCTGTGTCTCTCTCTCTCTCACACACACACCAATACACAACATATGTCCATTAAGGACATGATGTAAGACATGGAAACCAGCAAAATCACAGGTATGATCTCATACAAATTGAAAGGTTTGTACCTGTTAATTTTTTTTTACAAATAAACTTTACTAAGATGTTAGATTTAACTGTTTTTTAAATAATTAGAATGAGATATTGAATTTATTAATTTATTTATATTTATTAATTTATTTATTCTTCAAATTAACCTACAATACAGCCACAGTAGTCCGCATAAACCTGTTTTTTTTTTTTTGCTCTTCAGTTAATGTGAGACCTTTTTTTTTTTGGTCCTCACTTGCTGTTTGCCCCCAGACCATTTCTGTTGACTCAATGCGGCCCTTGCAACTGAAAAGGTTGGACACCCCTGGTCTAAAGAAACTCCAGCTCTAATCCAAAAACGTACCACGGAGCCCTTGTACCAGCAACAAGTAGGTAGTCTTAACGAATTTATTTATCACAAACGTTTTCGCCGCACAAAGGTGCAGCTTCCTCAGAGAAAACAAATTAACAATGAGGTAAAAGTGCATGCCCCTTTTATACAAAGCAAAAGGGAAATGACAACATGATAAGGTGAAACTCATTGTAGTAATTGGTAAACAAGTAGAAGCCTTCACAAGAACAACTTGTTCCTCAAAGAGAAAATGCAAACATTAATTCATGTTAATAATAAGCATTTCAAAATGTAGAATGTTACCAAAGAAATAAACATAAAATTTAAAATAACATATTTAAAATTCTTAAAATATGTGGAAGAAATCATAACATTAAAGAAAAAATTCAACATAAAAAGTCATTCAAATAGCAACTCATAAAAAAAAGTAAGTATAATATGCAATAATGGATTAAATCTTAGTAAAAAAGTAATGGTAATCCATTATAAGTATGAACCATAATGAGCAACTGTGTACCTTAAAGATATTATTGTATAAACAACAATAATAACTAAAAACTAGGCAATATTTAACATGAGAGATGCTACAACAAAGGCACGTCACATGAAGTCAGAAACAAAAAAATTTTGTATGTTTTAAAAAAGTCTTTATGTATGCATAAGAAAGTAAGGAATATCTACAAAGGGGGGTACTACCTTAAATAGCTCCTCAATTTGAGTACTGCTGAGATGTTACAGTTTTCGTTTAAACCCGGGTAGCAAAATGCGTCTAAACGCAGTTGCCACTCCAGTTCACGTACTTCTAAGAGTAGAGTTATTGGGCCTCCCCGGATGTTATTGGTCACTTGATCTATGGCCATAAACGAGAAAGAGTGCCCAGGGTGGTTGGCAATGTGTTTAGCCAAAGCGTTAACGTCAGAGTTTTTCTTAATTGCATACATATGCTCATAGACACGGTCCCTAAGTCTGCGATCAGTCTTTCCCAGATAAAATGAGGGACAGCAATCACAAAGAGCCAGGTATACAACTGATCTACTTTCACAGTTGAGTGGAGCTTGGATTAAAAACTTCCTGTCCCTTATAGTGTAGGTCTGCCCTACCTTCATTTTGTAACACCAGTTGCAAAACCACATGGGTACATCCTGTGCGCCTGTTAAAGGTTTTTAGTTAGGTCCCTCTGTAGAAGTTCCTTAAGATTGTTGTTCCTCTTGAAGACAAAATTAGGACAGGGGCCTAATTTCTCAGAGAGGCCAGGACTCCCAAGATAAATTGCCAGTTTTTCTTAATCAATGCAGTGGTAGTCTGAGTGTTAAGACTAAATGTGTGGACGTAACTAATGGCAAAATCGCGTACATGGTTGGTCAGAGAGATGTCATTAGGAGAGGGGAACACTCAATGGGTGACAGTAGTGTGTTGTTAGAACTAAGGTCAAGTAGTACATGGCTTTGCAAGATAGGTTTATAAACCGCGTTTATCCTTTTGGCTGTAACTTCAAGCCTAATTTCATCAATGAGATTCCTCGGGTAACCCCTATTAAGGAACATGTTACACAAAAGTGTGCATTCGTTCTGAAAGGTGTCAAAATCACTACACATTCTAACAGCCCTAACCATTTGGCCCTTCACAATAGATTTCTTTTGTTTGAAGGGATGGTGGCTTGTGAAGTGCAGGAACGAATTACAGTAAGTTGGCTTTCTGTAAACACAAGATGTGTAGGTGTTCCCTTCCTTTCTCAACTTTACATCGAGGTAATCGATTTCTACAGGTGAAAAATTAGAAGTGAATTTCAAGAAGTCAGTAGTACCATTTAGAAACTGTAAGAAGTCTACGGCTTCAGTGTCATTACCATGGAAGAGGATGAAAATATCATCCAGGTAACATGTGTAAAATTTCACTGTCTGCATCCTTTCACTGGAAAAAAGGAACTTCTTTTCCCAAAAACCCATAAAGAAGTTGGCGACTGAGGCCCCACAAGGCGATCCCATCGCCACGCCTTTTTCTGTAAAAGTAATCCTTATCAAAAGGAAATAATTACATGAAAGGACTATGTCCAAGACTTCTGTAACCAAGTCAATTTCAGTCTGTGGTGCTCCACAGTCTAAAAGCAGGAGGGAAATCCATTCCACAGCTTCTTGGTGTGGAATGGAGGTGTATAAGTCAACAACGTCGATGGTGAGAAAATTATTCCCATCATCGAACGGAATGTTGTTGAAGTTGTCTAAAAAGACCAGGAGTCTTTACATACACCCGAAGGTCCTTCAGGTATTTAGACAGGATAGTGTCTACCAATCTGGCGCTGGGATATGTCATAGATGATCTACCATCAACCAGCGCACGCATGGGGGGATTATTGACATCCTTATGGACCTTGGGGATGCCAAACATGACTGGAATTTTTGGCATAGAGATGTCGATGTAATTGTAAGTTTCTATGTCAATCTTACCCTGCAAGAACAAGTCACGGAAGACGCCTCATCATACTATGGGTGCGGTGTATTTCATTGAGAGAAGCAGGGGAATAGGCAGGTGTGTTAAGGACATCGAGCATTTTTTCGTTATAGAGTAAATTGTCCATAATTACAAGTCCACCCCCTTTATCAGGTTTGACTACTCGAACTGAGTAATGGCATAATTCATCTAAGAGGGAGACTTGTTCTTTAGTAATGTTATACCGTGGAGTTTCGGTATAACTATTACACGCCTTAAAGGAATGTCTGATGTCTGCTTCACAGATCCTTTCAAAAAGCTGGAGAGAAGGGTGGATGGGGGGGTTATACACACTCGGTAGTTTGAGAGAATCATGTGGCAAGGCAACTTCATTGCTAAACAGTAACTTGAAGTTTAACTTTCGGACAAAGCATTTTAGTTCAATAAGTTCCTTGGATATGTCACCCATTTTACTAGGGACAAATGTGTAACCAAGGGAAAGTAACTCAACTAATTCCTCCCTTAGTTCCAAGTCTGTGAAATTATAAATAGTGAAGTCCCCTTTACGGTTAAGTATAATTCTTGGACCTTGATGTAGGAAACAAGGGTTAAGGTCAGCAGTCATGGTGAAGGAGGAAGAGACACCTGCTGTGTAAGAGAAATGAGAGTCCGAACAGTCAAGAACTGAGAGACCAGGGGAAGCTTCTTCCGCTTCTGTCTCTTGTTGTGAAACTGTCGGTGGTTGCGGTTGCCTAAAAAACTGTTGTTATTTTTGTTAGTATTGGTCCTATTTGTGTTGGTGTTATTATTGCCTTGATTACCCTTCTTAAACCCTTTAATCCTGTCACTGCGTCTAGGGCCTACCTCGTCCACTCCTACCTCATCTTCGTGAAAGTGAGGGCTGGCCGAGACAGCGTGGGGTGCAGGGTTAGGATGTTCCTGGTGGGTACTAGTAGTAGTGTTGTGAGATTCAGAAGCCTGTAATTTAGGATATGCAACATTATCCTGATAAGCCAATCTGTCTCTGACTAATTTTTTATTTTTGTTAAGCTTTAGTTTGACAAGAAGCGTGTTAATACTAGAAAGGGTACGGTCATAGTCGAACCTGTACCTTACAAAATTCAAGTCTGCTTTAATCTCCTTGTCTAAAACATCAATCTCCTTCAGGAGAACACAAACATGTTGGTTATAATGTTTCACAATAAGCTGTAACAGGTCTAAACCTTGCTGTTGAAATAAGTCTTTTAAGTCACAAAGGAAATTGTTGTTGTTGATTAAGCCTGAAGGAGAAAAAGTACTACGTAGACCTTTTGGAACAAGTTTCTCATGAATGCACTGGTTAAAGTAACCAATCTCAAGCTGTAACTTTTAAGTTTGAGAATTTTACTGTCAAAGATCTTTAGTTTATTGGACAGTGACTCATTACTTGAAATAGTATCATGCTGATCAGCTGTACTTTCCATAGGGTTAGAAAAAACAAAGTTGTCAGTATTTGTCATCCATTCAGAAAAATGAATGGAGCATTCACATTGTCAGTCTGGCCTGAAAAAGAGCCAGTGTTAACAGCTGCAGCTATACGTAAAGAAGAAGTTGCAGGCCCAGTGGGCCAGGCAGAGTTAGTTGTATTGTAATTAACTGAATGTTCTCCACTACTGTTAATGTCTGCACCTAATAAAAGGGCAGGAATACCATTAGGAAAAGTACCTGTAGTTGCCTCCAATCTTGTACCACTGTTGACAAGGCCAGCAGATGTAGATGTAGAAGGCGGTGGTGCATTATGTCCATTTGCAGAGTGAAAAGGTTGTCCTGCCGGTATTAGAGAACCAGAGTTCGCCTGTGTAATATTAGTGGCTGAAGAGCCTTGAGTAGATAAAGGTATAGAAGCTACCTGGCGGTTCCTGTTGCCATTAATACCTTCCAGTAAGTCAAAGCGTGCATTAAGCTTGTCGAGTCTTTCCGACAATGAAATCAGCAAGGCAGGTACATCAAGAAGTGGATTAGACTGCGCTTCCTTCACTCCAGAATTAGGAGAGATGCGAGGGCTGCTGGGACTAACAGGGCTCCCTGTGGCCATGAAAACAAACAGGCAAATGCAAAAGACAAGAACAACTGGAATCCAAAAGCATACGGAGCCCTTGTACCAGCAACAACAAGTAGGTAGTCTTAACGAATTTATTTATCACAAACGTTTTCGCCGCACAAAGGTGCAGCTTCCTCAGAGAAAACAAATTAACAATGAGGTAAAAGTGCACGCCCCTTTTATACAAAGCAAAAGGGAAATGACAACATGATAAGGTGAAACTCATTGTAGTAATTGGTAAACAAGTAGAAGCCTTCACAAGAACAACTTGTTCCTCAAAGAGAAAATGCAAACATTAATTCATGTTAATAATAAGCATTTCAAAATGTAGAATGTTACCAAAGAAATAAACATAAAATTTAAAATAACATATTTAAAATTCTTAAAATATGTGGAAGAAATCATAACATTAAAGAAAAAATTCAACATAAAAAGTCATTCAAATAGCAACTCATAAAAAAAAGTAAGTATAATATGCAATAATGGATTAAATCTTAGTAAAAAAGTAATGGTAATCCATTATAAGTATGAACCATAATGAGCAACTGTGTACCTTAAAGATATTATTGTATAAACAACAATAATAACTAAAAACTAGGCAATATTTAACATGAGAGATGCTACAACAAAGGCACGTCACATGAAGTCAGAAACAAAAAAAATTTTGTATGTTTTAAAAAAAGTCTTTATGTATGCATAAGAAAGTAAGGAATATCTACAAAGGGGGGTACTACCTTAAATAGCTCCTCAATTTGAGTACTGCTGAGATGTTACAGTTTTCGTTTAAACCCGGGTAGCAAAATGCGTCTAAACTACACTGATCAGTACTAACAAAAAACTACGATCGCTCATAAAATCATCCAAGGCCAACTTTGAGAGAAAAATTGCACAAGACACTAAAGATAATCACAAGGCTTTCTTTAGTTATGTTAGAAATCTGAGTGGAAACTCCCAGATATGCTCAGAGTTAGTCCAAAATGACATAAAATACACTGAACCCACAGACATTGCCAGCATACTGGCAGACAGGTTCAGTGCAAATTTTTCTCCCCCCTCTCCCCCAAAGGGACAAATATCTATCACAGCAGAGTGTTTCCTCCCTGACATCTCAGATGCCCAGGTGAGAGCCGCCCTCTCCAAAGCTAAAAACACAGCATCAATGGGACCAGATGGTGTCCCGGGTTGCATGCTACATGAACTCCAAGAAGAGCTAAACCCACACATAAGGCAGCTGTTTAATCTCAACCTTACTACAGGATATGTACCCAAAGAATGGCGTACAGCAACAGTGGTCCCACTCCACAAAGGAGGTGCTTCTACGGACCCTGGAAACTACCGCCCCATAAGCTTGACAAGCCTGGTCTGCAAAGCTATGGAGAGGATCATTATGGAACTCATAAACAAAGACATTGGGGACCTACAGACACTGGATCCTACCCAATTCAGCTTTGTTATGGGCGGATCCTGCCTCTTGAACCTGGTCAACTTCTTTGAAACAGTCACCAAGGCCATTGATGAGGGTAAGGTAGTTCACACAGCCTACCTTGATCTTGCAAAAGCCTTCGACACAATACCCCACTCGGGCATCATAGACAAGCTCTCCAGCTTAAATATAAACCCCTATGTCATAAGATGGGTTGCAAACTGACTCAAGGACAGAACCCACAAGGTTAGAACTGCTGGAGCCATGTCAGACTCTAAACCAGTCACAAGTGGCATCCCACAGGGCTCGGTCCTGGGACCTCTCTTGTTCGGTATTTATTTTTCTGAGGTACAGGCTGACATGGGAGGATTGTGGCTGACCAAGTTCGCAGATGACTGCAAACTGGGTGCCATAATTGATTCTCCAGCGGATGCAAGCATCCTTCAAAGGGGTCTCATAGAAACGGAAAACTGGTGCCAGAGCCATTGCCTTAAACTAAATGCCAAAAAGTGTATAGTCATACCTTTCGGGAAAAACAAAGTGCCCGCAAATTACCAGATAGGTGGTAATCCATTAAGTACGGAAGAAGTAATTAGGGACTGGGGACCCATGTTGACAGTAACCTCTCGTTTGACACTCACATTGCCAAGGTGGTTAGAAAGACCTTCTATATTGCCCATCTTATCATGAAGGGATTCACATCTAGATCGGGAGAGGTCATTGTGCCCCTTTACTCTTCCCTCATCAGGCCCATAATTGAGTACAATGCCCCATTTGGGATGTACCTTACCCGACACCTGCAGCAATTGGAAAGACCGCAAAAGTGCCTCACCAAGAGGATCAAGGGACTCAAACATATGCCATATGCTGCCCGGCTAAAGAAACTCCAGCTCTACTCAGTAGCATACCACCTACTCAGAGGCGATCTATGCCTGACGTACAAGGCCATGTCCATCCCGGAATTAATGGACATGCTCCACCTCAGAAAATCCAAATCCACCAGAGCTACGTGAGCGAGAGATTTGAACCTCAACACAGAAATAAATAGGACATGCTGGAGGGACAGATTCATAACCCAGAGGCTCCCTTTACTCTGGAATAAAATCCCAGTCCATGTTAGGCAGAGCCCCTCACTGACTCTTTTCAAGAGAAATCTTGACGAGTGGATGGGAGATCGTAGGTTTACCCCGGGGGTCACTTCTGTGTCACTGCTAGACAGAGGTACAGTAAACTAAACCTTAAAATGGGCACAGTATACTCATTCCAAGGGGTGGCGAAAGCCAAACACACTCTGGCTAGGCTTATAAATGCCCTAGGGCAGATAGCCTAGTATGAACCTATGAACCTATTAGTAGCTGATAAATAGTGGTTGGTGGCAGTGATAACTACCTTATAGCCTGGGCAGAAAGGGGCGTAGTTGGTGAACATGTGCCAGCCTTCCCTAGAAGTGTCTGTGTGTTTGTATATAACTAATTTCTTAAAGTGTGTGTGTGTGTGTGAGCTACTTGGGCAGGGACACAAAGCACTGGTTGGACAGAGAGGGTGCTGGATGCTTTGGTTTGACCACTAGGATGAGATCTGTATCCTGTAGTTGTGCCAATTGGGAGTCTTATTGGGGATCTGGAGAGAAAGCGAGAAACAAGCCCCAGACTGACTGTGATCTTTGTGTGCTCTTAAGGGAAATTTTACTTTACTGTGTGTGTGTGTACTTGTTATCCTTCCCAATGTCCACGCCCTTCACTGGTGCTAGTGGTGAGGACTGACGCTCCTTGATTACTGGGCCAGTGCGTGGGCATCACAATATGGATCTACTTTCATTGCGCAAATGTATATTTAACCAAATGGCAAAACAACGAGCTTAATCAACCGAAATCTCACTTCCACGGAAATACATGTTATAGAAAGCTAAACTGATGAATACACAATTACCAAATTTTAGTGTCCGTATATCTTTAAATGAGGAAGGGAAGTGATAGTATCCTTTGGATTTACCAGCAGTAATCATGGTGGATATGTGCAGGAGTGCTCCCGTAGTGGTGGGTGAAAGATACCGAACCACAAAATCTCAATGGGGAGGACAAATTCTAATCATTGAGAGGTATGTGTTTCATTTAGAAAAGATGGCTAAAACAAAAAAAGTATTGGTGCTGTAAATGTAAAGTGTCTCAGTTGTGTAAAGGCAGGGCTATAACAGAAATTATGACATGAGGGGAGGAATTAATGAAGTCTGTGGCACACAGTCATTCAGGGGAACCTGACAAAGTGGAAAAGGATGGAGTTTGCCATAATTCAAGGCAGAGAGCTGCTCTGTCAAGAGACCCCCCCCGTGTATTATAGTCGATGATGCTGTAGTGTCTTTTTCATTAGATTTTGCACCTACCCTGCCTAGCAGAAGAGTTATGTTGCAATGAGTGAGAAAGGTTAAAGTTAAGCAAACAGGTGGTCCTTTAACATCTACATTAAGTTTAGCAGAGATTTCCCATTAAAAGAAGGAATGTTTATTCAGAGAAAATTATGTGATGCTAGTCGTGAAAATATAGTTGTCATGCTTACCACTTTTCATAACTTAAGTGATCTAAACAAGCCTGATATCTGGCTTATGGATGGCACATATTTTGTTAGAGGGACTGAATGTCGGCAATTATATACAATTCATTCCTTAGTAAAGTACGGAGCATACACTAGGAGTGTGCTATTGGTGCATTGTTTAATGAGTAGGAAGTCTTTTTGCTGTTACAGTTACATGTGGCATTGTCTATTTGAATTGTTTACTAAAGAGAGTTTGGAATGTGATGTGTCATACATGCTATGTGACTTTGAGATAGCCGCTGTCAAAAGCATTAATCATCATCATCTTCTTTTGGCTGTTCCTGTTAGGGGTCTCCACAGCGGATCATCTGTTTACATTTCTTCCTGTCCTCTGCATCTTGCTCTGTCACACCAACCACCTGCATGTCCTCTCTCACCACATCCATAAACCTTATCTTAGGCCTTCCTCTTTTCCTGTAACCTGGTAGCTTCATCCTTAGCATTTTTTTCCCAATATACTCAGCATCCCTCCTCAGCACATGTCCAAACCAACGTAATCTTGCCTCTCTGGCTTTGTCTCCAAACCTTCCAACCTGGGCTGACCCTCTACTATACTTATTCCTAATCCTGTCTACCCTTGTCACACCCAGTGCAAATCTTAACATCTTTAACTCTGCCACATCCAGCTCAAACTCCTGCCTTTTTGTCAATGCCACTGTCTCGAACCCATATAACATAGCTGGTCTCACTACCCTCTTGTAGACCTTCCCTTTCACTCTTACTGGTACTCATCTGTTACAAATCACTTCTGACACTCTTCTCCACCCCCTCCATCCTGCCTGTACTCTCTTCTTCACCTCTCTTCCACACTCAATATTACTCTGAACTACTGATCCCAAGTATTTAAACTCATCCACCTTTGCCACCTCTGCTCCTTGCATACTCACCATTCCTCTATCCTCCCTCTCATTCACACACATATATTCTGTCTTAGTGCTGCTGATCTTCATTCCTCTTCTCTCTAGAGCATATCTCCATCTCTCCAGGGTCTCCTGCACCTGTTCCCTACTCTCACTACAGATCACAATGTCATCTGCAAACATCATAGTCCACGGAGACTCCTGTCTGATCTCGTCTGTCAACCTGACCATCACCATTGCAAATAAGAAAGGGCTCAGAGCTGATCCTTTATGTAATCCCAACTCCACCTTAAATGTATCCGTCACTCCCACCGCAGACTTCACCGCTATCACACTACCCTCGTACATATCATGTATCACTCTTACATACTTCTCTGACACTCCCAACGTCCTCATACAATACCACAACTCCTGTCTAGGCACCCTGTCATATGCTTTCTCTAAGTCTACAAAAACACAGTGCAACTTCTTCTGACCATTAAATTAAACATAAATAAAGTGACATGTAAGAGATGTTTCTTTCATTTCAGAAGGAATATTTGTTGGAAGGTACAATCTACTGATTTGGGCTCTCTATATAATTCCAACATGACTTTCCAATTAGCAGTTAAACAGCTGGTGGAAATCAACATTTCTGGATGACAAGCATGTTATCCCAACATTTATGAGATTCAAGGAATGTTTTCCAATTGAGGGGTGTAAGACCTTGTGAAGTATATTGCCAAATGGTATTTGTATGGCAAACCTCGGTAATTTACTACTTGCTCTACAGCTTGTTTAAGTTTCCACCATTGTTTCACATGCATTTTTGGAATATTTCTATATTGAATATTCTGTTTTTGCCAAGAAAACAGAATGCTGTGGATGCTTGGCATCACAAACTTAAATGCATTACCGGGAAGCATGTCTGTGATTTGTACTGTGTATTAACTGCGATTGTGAGTGAACAGAACCGAGTGGATAAGATCAGACATAGGATGTCTACAACCTGTCTTCCTTCCCCTAAAAAGCAAGCATTGCTAAGGAGACAAGAGCAGTTTCAGACAATATTTGTTTAAAAGGAAGAGTTTGATACCATGGATTATGTGAGGGCAATCACTACCCTTTTAAAGATGTGAGCAGAGAAACATTATACATTTGTGTTGTATTGTTGATAGTTTCTTTTACTTTTCATGTTGGATTGCTACACTATTTTTCAGAGTTAATCGGTGGAGTGTCTTAATGTGGTTTATGAGCACTGGTAGCACTTGGGTGCGAAAACGTATATTCTCCTATGTTGTATTCAGTAATATGTGCGTCGTGTATTCCGTGGAAGTGAGTTTTCGGTTGATTCAGCTTGTTGTTTTGCTGTTCGGTTAAATGTACTTTTGTGCAATGAAAGAAGATCCATATATATATATATATATATATATATATATATAGGTTCATAGGTTCATACTAGGCTATCTGCCCTGGGGCAATTATAAGCCTAGCCCGATTCTGTATGGCTTACTCCACCCCATGATTTGAGTATATTGTGCCCTTTTAAAGGTTTAGTTTACTGTACCTCTGTCTAATAGTGACACAGGAGTAATCCCTGGGACAAACCTACGATTCCCCCATCCACCAATCGAGATTCTTCTTGAAGAGATTCAGTGAGGTACTCTGCCTCACATGAACTGGAATTCTATTCCAGAGCGAAGGGAGCCTCTGGGTTATGAACCTGTCCCTCCAGCAAGTTCTATTTATTTCTGTGCTGAGGTTCAAGTCCCTCAAGCGTGTGACTCTAAGGGATTTAGATTTACTGAGGTGGAGCATGTCCATTAATTCTGGATTTGACATAGCTTTGTATGTCAGGCATAGATCGCCTCAGTAGGCGGTATGCAACTGAGTAGAGCTGGAGTTTTTTTAACCGAGCAGCATATGGCATCTGTTTGAGACCCTTGATCCTCTTGGTGAGATACTTTTGGGGTCTTTCTAATTGCTGCAGGTGTCGGGTAAGGTACATCCCAAAAGGGGCATTGTATTCTATGATGGGCCTGATGAGGGATGAATAAAGGAGCACGATTACCTCTCTTGATTTAGATGTGAAACCCTTCGTGATGAGGTGGGCTATGTAGAAGGTCTTTCTAACCACTTTGGCAATGTGGTTTTCAAAGGAGAGATTGCTGTCAACTTGGGTCCTCAGGTCCCTAATAACTTTCTCTGTACTTAGTGGGTTTCCACCTATGTGGTAATTTGTGGGCACATTGTTTTTGCCAAAGGGTATGACTATACATTTTTTGGCATTTAGCTTTAAACCATGGTGCTAGCACCAGTTATCTGTCTCTGTGAGACCTTTTTGAAGGATGTTTGTGTCAGCTGGAGAGTTGATTATGGCACCCAGTTTGCAGTCATCTGCGAACTTGGTGAGCCATAGTCCTCCCACATTTGCCTGTACTTCAGAAAAGTATATACCGAACAAGAGTGGTCCCAGGACAGAACCCTGTGGGACGCCACTTGTGACCGGTTTCAAGTCGGACATGGCTCCAGCAACTCTCACTCTGTGGGTTCTGTCTTTGAGCCAGTTTGCGACCCATCTTGTGACATAGGGGTTTATATTTAAGCTGGATAGCTTATCTATGATGCCCGAGTGGGGTATGGTGTCAAATACCTTTGCAAGGTCCAGATAGGCTGTGTGGACTACCTTCCCTTCATCTATGGCTTTGGTGACTGTTTTGAAGACGTCAACCAGGTTCAAAAGGCAGGATCTGCCCTTGACAAAGCCGAACTGGGTAGGATCTAGTGTCTGTAGGTCCCCAATGTCTTTGTTTATGAGCTCCATGATGATCCTCTCCATAGCCTTGCAGACTAAGCTAGTCAGGCTTATGGGGCGATAGTTTCCAGGGTCCGTAGAGGCTCCACCTTTGTGGAGTGGGACCACTGTTGCTGTACGCCATTCTGTGGGCACATATCCTGTAGTGAGCCTGAGATTGTATAGCTGTTTTATTTAAGGGATTAGTTCCTCTTGGAGTTCATGTAGGACACAACCTGGGACGCCATCTGGTCCCATGGAAGCAGTGTTTTTTGCTTTGGAGAGGGCAGCCTTCACCTGAGCATCAGATATGTTTGGGAGGCAGCCCTCTGCCGGGATAGATACTTGCTCTTTTGGGGGGAGGGGGTGGAGAAGTTTGCACTGAACCTGTCTGCCAGGATATTGGCGATGTTTGTGGGTTCAGTGTATTTTTTGTCGTTTAGAATCAACTCAAAACAAGTCTGGGAGTTGCATCACAGGTTTCTAACATAACTGAAAAAAGCCTTATGATTGTCTTTGGTGTCCTGTGCAATTTTTCTCTCGAAGCTGGCCTTGGAGGATTTTATGAGGGATCATAATTTTTTGCTAGTACTGATCAGAGATGCCTTCCCTATTAGGGATTTTGCTCTATCATGTAGTAGCTTCCTCCTTCTGTTGTACAGTTTATTTATGGCAGGGGTCCACCAGACTGGACGCCTGCCTTTGGATGATTGGGTCTTGGTTTTGTTTGGGATAGTATGATCCATGCATTCCTGGAGATGTCCATAGAATGCATTTATATAGGATTCTGCAGTTTGGGCCATAGTTTCCACTGGCCCTGGGGCCTTGAAGGATTCCACTTTGGTTTTGAGAAGTGAGAAGTTCACTTTTGAGAAGTTTTTCACTGTGGTTTTCTGGGCTGGGGTGGGGTCGGGATGTGGACATCCAGTGAAATTAATTTATGGTCTGATCTTACCAATGAGGGATATACTTCTGGTGTGGAGCATAGAGTCCCCATGTCAGTAATGATCAGGTCTAGTATGTTGTCCCCTCTTGTGGGAGTGGTGACTAGTTGTTCCATAGCATTTGAGTTTATAATTTCCAGGAACCTTTGGGCTAAGGTGCTGGGGCTTGAGTGCTCCCAGTCAATGTTTGGGTAGTTGAAGTCGCCCAATATAATGGTGTTCGGAGAGATCTTCATGTTCTCCAATGTTTTCAGGAAAGCCGAGTGGGATTCCTGACTTTGAGAGGGTGGTCTGTAGGATGCTATAAACTGAAAAGCAGTCTTGCCCACTGTTAGTTGCACATGGATGGTCTCCGATACTTTGTGCAATGCCACTAACCTGGAGGTGTGGATATCCTTGATAAATATGGAAACTCCCCCTCCTTTTGTGGTTCGGTCCGGGTTTTGGGGCCGAAAAGCATGATATGAGGTATAGCCTGGTAGTGCTGGGGTGCTCTCTGGAGCCTTGAACCAGGTTTCTGTCACTGCACAGATATCGATGTTCTCCATACTGAGGAGAGCTTCGAGTGCGTGCATCTTGAGGTTAAGACTTCTGGCGTTTAGCAGCATTGCCCTTAGTTTCTTGTTCCCTGTGCTGTCTATGGGGGTGGGTTTGACTTTTGAGCCTTGCCTAAAAAAGGCACTATGGGGGTGGCAAGAGCCTTTGCCAATATCCGAAAGCCCAGTGGTGAAAGGTGCAAGCTGTCCCTAGCGAAGCAATGTGGCTTGTCGAGCATGTCATCCCAGGCTGACAGACACTGGATCCCCTTTGAATGACACCAAAATTTTAGCCAATTGTTAAAATCGATCATTTTGTCTTTGTACTGTGGCATCATTCTAGGTGAGGGTAAGATGCTGCTCAAGGTCAGGGTCATACCAGCCTGGGCTACATGATCAGAGAGCTCCTCTATGTCTCTTTTCATGTAGTCCAGGGAGGTACATCTCAGGTCATTCACACCAGCATGTACAATGACTGAGTCATATTTGTATTTGCTTTGGAGTGACCTGAGTGCTTGTGTTATGTGGTGGATCCTAGCACCCGACAGGCAGCTCACTGTGACCTTCTCTTTATTCAGCCTGGTGAGCGGGACGTCAGTGTGTCTGACAATAGAGTCACCTATTACAAGAGTATCAGGTGTGTTATTCAGTCTTAAGGGCTGTGGCTGCTTGGCACACTGACTTTGTGGGTTATGTGTTGTGCGTGTTTTGTTTTGAGGTAGTGTTTGCTTGGATGTCTGCTTTGGAGGTCTCTGTTGCTTAGGTAGATTTTTATTTAGAGCCTCCGAGTATGTTTTTGTGTATTTATGCATTTGGTTCGCTGATGTGGTGGGACTATGTGATACTGGAATTGTGTTGTGTGAGGTTACCTTCTCCTCCTGACTGGTTACACCAGTTTTGAGATGAGAGAGCTCAGCCTCCAGTTTGGCTAAATAGTTGCATCTCTCACATATATTTGAACCTGTTTGGAGGAGGAGAGGGTTGTCCATGTACATGAGACAGTTGTAACATTGCCTCAAAATTCCCAGATTCACCAGCTGGACTGGAGAGGAAACCATTGACTGACCTTTGGACATGCTAGAGTAATATAGGGAAACTGAATTTAAGATGGACCAATAGAGGACAGGGTAATCGTAGAGAGTATAAGAATAAGTAGTGCTTATGGTTTAATAGTGCTAACTTGTAGGATTACTTAATTGGACCAGTGAAGGGCCTTAGAATGAGAATATGGTGTTTAAATTGAGAGATAGAGGAGTTCTAAGGGAAAAAGTGAAGAGCAGACTTTGTGGAGCCAGGAATAGTTTAAACCCAATTAGGCGGCGCTGCCCACTGTTGCGCTATGCTCAAAAATGCACAAAACCGCACAATAGAGGGTTTTAAGAGAGGAAGATGAAGGAGTTTTGGAATTGACCCAAAATGGCCAATAAAACTACAGTTTCAAGTCAGTAACCACTCCCACAGGGGCAGGCAGGCTGCTCTATGTTTTTCACTGCCACTGATCAACAGAGAGACTTCCCTTTAGCCCAAGCAAAAAATGGCCTCACAGAAACTTACAAACAGTTCAAGAACAGCAAGCCTGTAACTGAACTTTTTTAAATCTCAGAAAAGTGGGAAAAAGCAAGATTTTTTTTTTTTTTGTTTTTTTCAGAGATAGCAGAGGTTTACCAGTATCAACAAGTTATAACAGTGCAGTAAATGATCCCACACAAGAGTGCTAGGCCAAAGACAGATAAAATGCAAGTTTTGAGAAAAAAGCGATTTTAAAAATAAGTGCAAACAGGAAATTCAGTAAACAGCTCTAGGTTGTGCTCTAAATACAGTTACTAATGCAGAAATCAAGTTTAACAAGCCAGAAAATGCTCAAAATAGGTGGCTATGCAGAAAAACTGAGCAAATAGAGGAAAAATATTTAAAATCTCAATAGTGGCTCGTTTCTTCTCTCAGCATTTTCTCCTCTTGGTGGGTGCTTCACCAACAGTCAACAAGCCTGAAAAGATGCCAAAACCATGAGGCAATCAGGTTTTAAGAGAGGAAGGTGAAGGAGTTTTGGAACTGACCCAAAATGGCCAATAAAACTACAGTTTCAAGTCAGTAACCACTCCCACAGGGGCAGGCAGGCTGCTCAATGTTTTTCACTGCCACTGATCAACAGAGAGACTTCCCTTTAGCCCAAGCAAAAAATGGCCTCACAGAAACTTACAAACAGTTCAAGAACAGCAAGCCTGTAACTGAACTTTTTTAAATCTCAGAAAAGTGGGAAAAAAGCAAGATTTTTTTGTTTTTTGTTTTTTTCAGAGGTAGCAGAGGTTCACAAGTATCAACAAGTCATAACAGTGCAGTAAATGACCCCACACAAGAGTGCTTAGGCCAAAGACAGATAAAATGAAAGTTTTGAGAAAAAAACGATTTTAAAAATAAGTGCAAACAGGAAATTCACATGCAGAGTTGATATATATAGCTATCTCTCTCTCTCTCTGTATATGTATATATGTATGTATATATATATATATATATATATATATATATATATATATATATATATATATATATAATTCTCTCTCTCTGTATATATTAGCACACATAGCTGTATCTGACATGGGTCATTGCTCAGAGGTTAAGGTTTCTGTCTAGATCACTGTGTGTAGTTTCTGTCCCATGGTTTAGCTACATGCAGCCTTTTGTATTCTCTGTCTGTTTTGCATGATTTGTCAGTCTGGGGTAGTCAGTTGAAAATTTTGACAACAAGAGGTCTAACCTTGAATTAAGAGAACAATCCTTGAACAAAATGGCAGGGGTCTGATAAGTTGCAAAATAAATAGCATTTCAGTATGTAAGCAAAAAATTGGCTATCTTTTGCTGGAGGGTAAACTTGTCATTTGCCATAGCTTGGTGTAGTTAAGCCTTTTCATTAACCTCTCAGTAAGCCCATTGGTTGCTGGATGTTAAAAGACAGATGGAATATCCGGAATTTAGCTGTTATAAATTGATAGCCATTAACACATGCTAGTTGATGTGGCAGTCCAGGGCTGGCATTATGACTTCTTAGCAGATCTATGGTGTGAGTGGAAATAGCAGAGTTCATGGTAAGACTTCTGGCCATTTGGAACGTACATCAACTGTACTCAAATTGTTGTCCCATTAAATGATCCAGTATTATCATGGGTCTACTGATTGGGCGATATAGGCCATTCCCACAGATCTGGTTTGGCATTTTTTGGTTTATTTTGGACCATCTGGCAGCCAGTAAAGTTAACTGCCAACTCTTCAATATCTTGATTAATTCTTGGCCACCACACACTACTTCTAGCTAATGCCTTCATTTTCACCACTGCAACATGACCTTCTAACACTCAATCATAGTCATAATGCAGTAGGTATGATCATAACCCCCCTCAATACACAACCAACATTTAAGGTACGTTAATTGCTCTTCAGATAACAGTTGGCTAACAGAAATTTCTGTTTGGTTTTCTAGCCATTTTGTGTCACAATATATACTTGTGATAAAACATAGTCACATCTTGTTTCTGCTATAACAATGTCTGTTCTAACTGGCAGGCTCCCAATTTGATTAAAAGCAAACACATCTAGCACATACTGCTCTTTATGTTTATCATTTTGAGTCTCTAATAGTAATCAAAACAATTCACTGAAATATGAGTTGCTGGCATTCTTCATTTCTGAATTTACATCAGGAAGGAAGATGAGACCTGAAGTAATTGTGACAACACAGCTGTTGATTTTTACTTTTGCCACCACCATTTTGTTCACATTACCACTTTTAACTCCACCTTGTAACTCTGTCCATCTTTAATTGCAGTCTATGTTGAAATTTCAGTCTCCACTGTTTATTTAAATGTTACATTTACCTTGGTTAACAGCCTGTATTGAATTTCTTTTTATAGAAGTTTGCACACAAAATAATCATGTAAGGCATCATTTAAGCCATTAGCAAACTGACAGCATTCTGATAATTTTTTTCAAGTCTGCCGTGTAAGCTGCAATTGTCTGTTCCTCATTTTGATTGCATTTGAGGAACCTGAAATATTCTGCTGTTAACAATGGCTTTGGGGACAAATTATCCTACATCGCTCACAGCAGCCTACTGAACCTTTATTAGTAGGCCTCTCCTTGGCACTTAAATTGTGCAGAAGGCTATATGATTTTGTTTCCATATCAATGTAAAGCAGTGGAGCATGTTTATTGTTTGGTAGTTGCAGCAAATTATTTTGCATTCTGTCAAGTACATCACGTGTACATCTTCTTGTTACTTGTGTTGCACTGTCATCTAAAGTTCTGTTCTTTTTGCAGTTACTCAGCATCTTGCCATTTTTATATCCTGCTTTTGTTGCCACTGTAGTGTTCTTATCAGTTTGAAGATACTTACGAAATTAACAAGCATGCAAGGAACAGACAAGAGATCTATTGCATTAAGGTAGGCATTTATAACGGATTAGAGATCAGGCATGCATATCACTTCAGCCAAGACATAGTCCATATTGCTTCTCACAACTCAGAAATGTAGCTTTTGGACGACAGCACCCTGCTGTACACTTTCTCAGGGAGGCTGAGGAGACTAATTAATCTACAATGGGAACATAGCCTCTTTTTTACCCTTTTGAAAATAGGACCACCACCACTGTTGAGGTATTATGCCTGCCTTCCTCTCAACATGGAAGAGACATAGTAACCATAACATCCCACACATAACCAAACTCAACACGAACCAAACTGAACTCCAAAAAGCAAATTTCAGCTGTCTATCTACCATAAGAAACAAGTTAGTTTTTTACCGCTTTCATTCACTCATTTAATACGTGAACTTCATCAGAAAAACATCCCAGACATGTTTAACATTTCTAACTAGATTTATTTATTTGTTTACTTACTTACTCTGTGGTAATTGGGTGAGTTGGCTTGTCTGAATACTCTCTTAAACCACGACCCAAAAGTACAGAAACGAAAGCAAACAACATGAATATTCATGAAGCATACACAATATGGAACATTGAGCTAACAGCTTCAACATCACGATTAACTGTTTTTTCATAGTTAGAAAAAGTTATTTTATGAGTTAATATGATTTAGTGTTGTTTACCATGATTATTTGTAAAGTGTTTCTCAACAGTAAATGTAAGACACACCCTTTGAGTAAAACAGAACTAGTACTGTGGAACATAAGATTCAAAATGAGGAACATTCATCAAATAAACTATTGCCGAGAGGTATGTGAAGAATCACTGTTCCAAATCTTTCATCAATATCTTTCAAACTCTTTGCTCAAAAATTGTGAATAAAGCCAAAATGAATGGGGGTCAAAGGCCCCAAATTTGGGTCATCTTTAATTAATACTCTGATTCACTAAAAAGGTTAGGAGCATGACATGTTTTTTGCATCAGCGTGCAGTTTCAGAACAATAGAAAGTTTGAAAGTAATGTCTGACATTATCAATGTACTCTAATCCTCACTGATTTACCAGAAAATCAAAACTTTTATGAGGAGAAAGGCAAAAAAAATAGACAAAATCAGGAACACTTGAGAGGAAAAGTTCCTTTCATAACTTTCATCCTCTTTCTTCAGAATCGACAAATCCAGAAATAATCAGGGTCAGTTTTAAAATATTAGTACTACTGAGAAGTTGACAGAATAACATGTGAATTAACATGGATTTTCTGAAGTAAAAGAAGTCTATAACTAATTAATGGCATTGCATGCAAGTCACCACCTTTTGTCCTAAAATCATTAGTTTCAGGAGAGATTTGGAAGGTCAGAACAAAAGTTTGAGCTAAAATCAAGGACATTGCTATGGGACTCATACATTCCATCCATTACCATACCTTTTAGGGCAAGAATTATAGACAAAGTCAGAAGTATTGAGGACAAAGGCCCAAAATTAGGGACAGACTTTAAATATTCCTCTTATAAACCTATAAAGTTGCTAGCATAACAGGTTTTGCATTAACATGTATTTTATGGAGGACATGGAGTATTTACATTTGTGATTACTTAGTGACTTGAATCCTCAATAATTTGCTAAAAAACACACATTTTATGAGAACCAGACCAAACATGAGTTACAAATCTGGACATTCTGCAGAAGTCTGGACACTTGAGAGGTATGGCCATTACCTTTATCCTTTGGCCCCCAATTCCTGCTCTAAGACGTGGGGTGCTTGTCTATTCATTAAAAAGCAAGTGGAAGGCAACAAATGTTGTAACCAGTCAGATACGTATTTTGCACTAATCAGACCTGAAAAATTGCAGCTTGATCTCCATTGATGCCTTTTGAGAAAAAGGCTGCTAGAATAAACATTTCACTGTCCTCTGCATTACAGAAAGGTGCCCGCTTGTTCCTTCTCCACAGGTGACCACTCCTTTTGCTTTCCAGCCAGTAGCCCACCCCAGCAATCCCACAGAAATGGTCAAAGTAGGAAATGTCTTGAAGACCTTTCAGCCAGTGGTCCTGACAGCAAAAAATATGATAGCAAAAAACCCTCAAGGCTAAAAACAGACCAAAACACTACTTCAGTACAGGGGTTGCCTTAGCAAGTGTGAGGTCCAGTCTGGACCATTTTATTGGGGTTCTCCAACTCACTTCCATAATTTAAAACTCCATCCAACCCCCCCTCCACCTACTGGCCTATTGGACTTAAAATTATTTCAAATTGGGTATCATGAATGCATGATACTGCTGTGCATTAAAATCAAACCAACATATCTATGTATTAACTTACATTTTCTTAAAAAGAAATAGGCTATCAACCTGTTTTGGTAAGTTAAGTACTCTTCAAACTCCATCTTTGGGAGGTACTGCAGACAGCACAAAGCAGACTACACTGCTCTGAGGTAAGCTCCTTTGAAACATGAAACCTTTTTTATGGTATTTTCCTGTAGTACCCACCCTGCTGGACATTAATGTTTATATGATGCAATGTACTGTGGTGTTGGTGGCTCAGCAAATAGAACATTCACCATTAATATGTGGAAAGTCAGAAGGCTGTCAGTAATGTCCCTACACTGGTTTGATTTGACTTTATGGTTCATTTTTAACACTGCAGTCAGCATAAGAGTTGCTTTCTTTTGGGTGAGATATTAAACTGAAGTCTCATCTGTCTGAGCTGGTGGTAGTTCTGGTGGATGTAAAAGAAACCATGGAACTTGTTATGCCCTAGTACACTTGCAACTATAAACATCAAAAGTAAGGATCTACTGCATAGGAGATCTTTCAGTGATAACCAATCAGGGACCCTAAAAGGCATTCACACCTAATACCTTCCTTAGTTCTCTGCAATATATAGCACAGACTTTAACTTCATTCAAAACATCAGCAACTTGAAAATTGAGAAGCCACCAAAACTGCCACCTCACCTAAGACATGATAAGCCAAAGCAAGCTGACTGCACGAATAGAAAATGCCTCCAGGCCATATCGAAATTTCCATACAGTAAAATAATCAAGTTGTGCAGGGAAAATGCTTTATTCCACATCTCTGATTAGGCTTCCTAAAGCCTTAAGAATCTACTGCTCTAGTACAAGACATATTCCCTATATTCTTCTAGGCACTAGCACTCTAAAAAAGTACAGAATCATTCTAGCCTACATTTATATTTAGTATTGCCTTTCATGAAGTGTTTGCAATTGGACATAAGCCCAAGAAAGTCATCAACATAACATGACATGACATTCAGACATCAAGTAACCCTGCTTTACCTGAATGTATAAAATGACCTGGAAAGTCCTCTCATGGCTGTGTCTGTGCTAGGGAAAGGATGACAATATTGCAAAGTTTCAGCTGATTCTACTCTTACTGCAAAAATGACAGTTGAAAGGTCTGAAAGAGATAGAAAACCCTGTTTAGTCACTTAGACTGCTGATCACCAAAACCTTTCAAGAAAACCCCTTACAGTCATTCCCACCAGGAGAGATACAAACACTTAAAGATATCACCCTGACAGGAATGTCCCCACATGCCCAACCAGGTAGTGCTAGAGAGGTAATAAATGAGTGAAATTAAGTGTCTACCATAGCCTGTAGCCAAAACCTTCAAACACCCAGTGTTTTTCCTAATAGGCTTAAGCTTAAAACTCCAAGATGCCGGAACAAACAGTGCAGTTAAATATAAACCTTAGATATTTAGTCTCAGTAATTGAGAGACTCTACATTAAATGTTGTAACTAAAGATCAAGAAGATTACTCCTATATCTTCAAGATGGCTAGATACAGTTGTTAAGTTATGTATACAACTGACATAGCATATAATGGCCATACACACAGAAAACTGTCAAAAGAAGTGTTATACTTGGCCATTCAGGGACTGGAGGATAATGCTGGCATACATAACAAGTAATGCGTTGATCTGGCTGTTTTGCTTCAGATCCCACTGGATATGTGCATAATTTGACTCCCAGCCACTAAGCTGAAGGTAGATCCTATAATAAATTAAATGTGCTTTGAATCCTTTAAAAACAGTAAAGAATCAGACTAGGCTTGCACTGATAATGTAAAGTGCATAAATATAGTTTAAGGAAGCTTCTGCCACTGCAAAGTACTTTGAATGCACCAAAATTAATTTGTAGAGATGTAGAAGGAATGTACCACCAAGCTCCTGCCTGCCACAAAACAATTACTGATGGATCAAATGTTCCATAACCTGCTTATACCACTTTATTATAATTTTTATCAGTAGTTTGTTATCATCATTGAGGAACACAAGCTTTCTTCAATTATCCATCGAGTCCTTAATCCTTTAATATAAAGCGAGTATCCATGCCTAATCTATGGCCATCTTTCCCACTTCTAGTGAAATCTGTTTCAAAATGGCCACATGCCCTTCCCAAAAATGCGAAATATTAGTTTACAGAAAGTGTAATGCAGTTCATAAGGGCACAGTACATTAGTCTGTAAGGCAGGAGCAACACTTCCTTAAGCCTTGATAATGTGACAGATCTCTGAATGTCTGTTGATTTGAGATTTCCAATCTGTCTTACTTGAGTAATAAAAAACAAAAAAATCACAGGGCAGACACCCTAACCAATCATTCCCTTGTAAAGGCTCCAGGGCCATTAGCCTAGTACACACCTATGAACCCATGAACCTATGTATTCTGCTTCAACTTAGGTCATGACAGGCATGTAAGATAAAAGTTGGTAATACACATTCAAAAGAATTGACTTACAATAAGTAGGAACAATAGCTTTTTATCATAATGGCTTATCTATATCTAGTATTTTGGAATGTAAATGGCCTTACATATATAGACAGTAAAGGAAAGAGTATTGCATTATATTAAGAAATGTAGAGTGAAAATAATACTGCAGGAGACACGTGAATTTGACGAAGGATTTCAGGATGGATATTCAGCAGAATATCAGGGCAAAAGGAAAAGTGGAGCACTTATAGTAATAGCTAGGAGAGCCCCAATAGTGACAGACGTGGCAACAAAGAGAATAATGGTAGATTTGTGGTAGTAAGGGGCTATTGACAAGGGAGGAGGATTACACTTGCATGTATTTATATTCCACCAAAAAACTGCTGTTATGGAGCTTATAAAAATTTTGGGAGAAATAATCAGCTTTTACCAGGGAATATTACTTACAGGTGGGGAATGGAACTTGATTTGCAGTAGTGAGGATGTATCAGGGAGACATAGAAGGAAAAAATATAACAAAAGAGGGTAGATGTCTGAAGAAATGCATGAAAATATTTGGTATGGAAGACATGAATTCAATAGCAGGAACTCAGACAGAGTTTACATATTATTCCCCACTGTATAATAACTGGGCTAGGCTAGATAGAAATTATATTTCATAGGAATGTGTGCATTTGATTAAAAACTACAACACACATCCATTAATTTTTCAGATCATACACCAATAACAAGTAGGATAAAAATGCAAGGTAGTGAAGTAAAATGAGACACTGATGCTTTCCCACCTACTGTTGCAAAGAGAGGAATTTAAGGAAAGGACAGTGGAAATTATTCAACAGTTATTTGGGGAAGATAGAAATTTCTTTAGAAGGGATAACTTGTGAGTGGGATAAAATGAAAATGGAGTTTAAAAATAGGGTAGAAATAAAAGACAAAGAGATATAGTTAAGTAATAGGCATTATTTGCAGGGAGTGACAATGGTGACAGTATTACAAAATAAGGAAAATCTCTCAGAACAAGAAGATGAGTAACTGCAGAGTGCTAAAGAGAATATAAGGGAGTATTTCAGATCCTGGACGGTGCAGTGGTGCAGTGGTACAGCGGTAGTGTTGTTGCCCCATAGCAAGAGGTTCTTCAGTTCGATTCTCGGCTGGAGTACCTTCTTTGCAGAGTTTACATATCCTCCCTGCATTCATGTGGGTTTTCTTCAGGTGCTCTGTTTTCTGTCCACATTGCAAAGGCATGCTTCTGGAGTGTTTCTCCTTGTGCCTTTGTTGAAAATTGGCTTTGTTCAAAGTTAGACTTTCCCAGTTAACAAATGTTAAGTAAACAAATAAATAAATAAATATAGATAATATGCATAAGTTTGGAAAGACTGCTGTTAAGCAACTATTTTGATGACAACTTCACGGAATAAAAATGTTTAGCACAGTGACTTAGGCAACAGAAAGTAGAAGGGGTTGTCACCAAACTTAGGGAGCCTATTACAAAAAAATAAATAAATAACTAGAGATCTTATAGACGTATTAGAACTATTTTGGCAATTTTATGAAAATTTGTATAAAGCAGAAAAATGTCAAAACCAAGAAAGAGCACAAATGGAAGTATTTATGGAAGACTTAATTATGCCAAGTTTAGAGGAAGATGAGGCTTAAGATAGGAGGAGATGAGATAAAATGGTGGTGTATAAGCAATCTTCAGGAAAGTCTCCAAAACAGATGGTATTCCTGTAGAAATTTGGAAGTTAGCGGGTAGATAGTGATAATGATCTAGAAGTTGTTTAATAGTATATTAAAAGGAGTGATTTTTGTAATCCATCAGACCCAGTCTCATATAGACCCAGTTCAATTTTAAACTATGATTATAAAGTGTTTATGACTATACTAACTAAAAGAATGGCAAAGGAGTTACCAAAATTGGTAGGTATGGATCAGTATGGTTTTGTAGAGGGGAGGCAAACATTTGACAATATTAATAGAACAATGATGATCCTGAGTGAAGCAGAATGTAAGAAATACCACTGTTATTGGTGGGTCTTGATGCAGAGAAAGCATTAGACAGAGTAAGCTGCGATTTTATGAGTAAGGCAATGGAAGCATTTGCACTCCTTTATACAATAATAAGGTTAATTAAGAGGATATATGAAGGATCGGAGATAATAATTAAAGTGGAAGGGTTCTTCTCTGATAAGTTGTGCTGGAATAGAGAAACTAGGCTTTATATTTAGAGCCACTGACAAAGAAAATAAGGGACTCAGAAATTCAAGGATGTAATTGGTATGGTAATCAAGAAAACTTGGCTTTATTTGCTGATGATATTATTTTGTACCTCATAAATCTCTAACAGGACATCTCAGCATTATGGAACATTTTGAGACAGTTTCAGTTCTTTTCAGGATATAAAACTAATGAGGATAAAAACAAAGGCTATAGCTGTAAATTATGTGCCCATGTATGACTTGGTTCAGCAATACTGATATTTATGAGGACATGATAAAATGAAGCATTTAGGAGTATGAATTACAAAGGCTTCTGTTATGACAGCTAAGGTTATAGAGGAAGAGAACAAAAGATAATACAAAAATTGAGAAAATAGTAACTCATGTTTATAGATATGGATAGTAAGATACAAGCAGTGAAAATAATGCTTCTAGTCCTTTTAGTTCTATATACAAGTCAGGCATATTCTGTCAGCCAGAGGGAAAGTTGTGGACAGTAATTTTTAAAGAGATGAAATAATTTATCTCGTAGGGAAAGAGGGCAAGAGTTAAGTAGGATAAGATGATCCTCCCAGTACAATAAGGTGGTTTAGGATTGCTTGATTTGAAGGGATGTTTTATAATTTTAGAGCTACACAATTAAGGCTGATATACATAACACAAGCAGAAGGTTATAATTCATATTGGAAATAGATGATGATGGGGGTGGGGTTCCAGAAATGAGGAGAGATGGGATTTTGGATGAAGATCCTTGAGGAGAATAATAACCAAACATACAGAATACTGTATTCATAAATTTAAAGAAAGAATTCTAAGAACTAAACCAACACGTGAATAGAGAAAGGAAATTTTACCACTAGGGATGAATGCAAATGGGGAACAGAAAACAGGCAAGAGAAGGCTGTAAAAGCAATAGAGTGGAATGAGGCCAAGAAGAAGTTTGGAATACAGGTAAAAGACTACCTTCCTTATCAGGGACTGATAGCAGAGTATAGGTTCATAGGTTCATAGATTAGTACTAGGCTAACTGCCCTTGCGAGCCATTTTAAGCCTAGCCAATTATCCCTTGTGAGACTCAAACCTTGCACCTTGTTTTGTAAGGCAAACACCTTAACCATTAGGCCACCCTCCCAACACTTATAGGCAAAGAAAAAGTAATAGCATAGTCTTAAATGAAAGACCTGCTCTGGAAGAGTTTTTTGTTCAATCTAGAACAGAAGCTACTGTTAAAAAAGTGAATAATTAGTTGGACATATACAGTGTTGCATTATAATTATAAGAAAAAGGTCAGAGTAGATTAGAGAGATTGGGAAGAGAGACTGAAAAAGCAATTTACAAGGGAACAATATGAGAAGATATATATGGCTCCCAAGTATTCAACAAAGTCCAGAATGTTGTGGATTTTTGATTGGAAGTATTTGAATATGTATTTTTATACTCCAAGCAGATGTCAAATCATTTTTCCTTAAGTAGACAGTAAATTTTGGAGATGTGATGAGGAGGAAAGGGATAACTAGGAACATGTTTTTTGGGAGTGTAATTAGTATGCATATTTAAAAAATTCTCTACAGAATACTTTGAGCTGAGACACAGGATCTTTATTGCATAAGTTTAATTCTATTGTATACAAAAAAAATCATTAGAAAATGGAAATCAAAATCTAAACTAAATGTGTTTAAGCATTGAATATTGTAAAGGAGATAAAAGAACTTTAAGATGCCTCTTTAGAAAAGAGAAGGAGTACATTACATAGAAGTAAATGGAATTTGTGGAAACAATAGATACATAATAATGTTCAGGAGGAGGAATGAGGTTTAAGAGAAGGCAGGAATTGAGTAATTTTTGTAATATTGGACTGAAAGACAGTTGTTAAAAAGAAATAAAACTTGTAATGAATAATGTGTGTAAATGAAAAAGAAATGTTTGCATGGTTTGCTTTCAATTAGTGTAGTATGTGTGTCTGTCTTAAATGACATTTTTAAGAGAAGTAATCTTATTTTGTGCCTGTGGGGTTAGTGACCAGAGCTTTGATGCTAGGTCAGAGGCCAACATACCACTTCTGCTTCCTCCAAACTCCCCCCATGTCTGGCAAAGATTAAATCTTTTAACTACAGTTGAACACATACTTCAGGAACTGAATGAATCTCTTTGTCCTGAAACAAGTTAGTTAATGTCCACTGTAAGGTACATAACTCCTGCACTTATGCAGGTAGTCAGGGGATCTATAATTTTATAATTTCCTTAAGTGACACAGATTTGTGTAACACGAATGAACTGACATAAGTGTCCTATCCCTGGGTAAGCCCTGATGCCCATTATGACTCTAATCTTGAAGTCCAACCATCAGTGCTATAAAGTAACATATGAGCCTAGTCATTTTCAGCTTTTCCAATATAATATATGCACAAATCCTTGGTCTAACTTTGTACCGCATTCCATAAACTGGGCACTTCACTGTTGGTGTAGAGTACAGGCCTTTTCTAGCAAAATCATGATCTGATTCTGTTAGGGCAGTACCCCTGCATCTCAAACCTGGTATTCAGAGGTACAGAAAAGTAATTTGTGCAAGTCTGAAAATTATTCACCTTTAACTGCCTCCCAGAATCATGCAAAAGTGAGGAAGCAGAATTCAGTCTAGTTAGCTGCAGAACATTCCTGTAAAACTACACATTTGTTGAGACTTATCTAGTGTAACAGTATCATGTAAGTCCCAGTTTAAATTTCTCCTTAATATCATAGGAAAAGGATCATACATTTAGGGCATAATGTTTCATAGACAGAAGCCATATTCTTCTGAGACTGATATCAGTAAATACCTGGAAGATGTATAATCCCCACTTTATTGCTCATCCTTTCTCAGACTACTCACCAGTATGACATATTCATAAATTTCAAAAGCAGCTACTCGGTGAAAAGCAATATGATCACCCCCATGCATTCTTCTCCACACAATCACACCCCAGCAATCCCCCAGAAATGAACAAAATAATGAATGATTTGATGACTTTCAGCAAGTGGTCCTGAGAGCAAAGGTTTAAAAAGATTCCAAAACACTGCTTCAGTGACTGAGTACAGGGATGGCCTTATAAACTGTAAGGCCCAATTTTGTCTATTTTGATAGGGCTCTCCAACTGCCTTCACACCAACTACCACTCCTTCTAAAACATCCATTCCACCTACTGGCCTCCTGAACTTAAAATTATTTCATACTAGGTATCAAGAATATATGCCATTGCTGATATTTTCTCAAAAAGTTAAAACATAAGTTGGCTCTCAATGTAGTTTGGTAAATTATTCTCTACACACCACTAAGCAGCCCATGCTACAGTGAGGTAAGTGCATTTGAAACATGAAACCTGGTAAAATCTGCTAACTCCTTTCAGTTTCCAACTCTTACAGTGCGCAATGCCCTTGGATGCCAAGAAATGCTGAACAAATGAGTCAGTGGGGATAGGCTTGATGGTTGTAGGGAGACTAGGAGTGGCAAAAAGAGAGTGTTCTAAAGACCATTATACAGTCTCATTTCAGGTTATCCCTTTCTTCCTTCATGGGCTTCCATTCACCTTATGTTTCTGCTCTGAAGTGTAGGTCTTGCCAGTTATTGTTCATACTTTGTTATTACAGTCAGTTCTGGGATTTCATTAAACTTCCTAGCATGACCAAGGCCCTTCGAGTGCAATGTGCCCAACTGCAGTTCAGAAACATACTAGCCATGATGAGGTAGGACCTCATTACTGGCTAATATGCATGCTTCCTGAATCACAGTTACTGTTCTGATCTGCGCATCACAGTGGTAGTCTGCTGCTCCTGTAGGCAATGGAACCCCCCTCCAGTCACTGTCTCACACATATATAAACATGAACACATACATGCACATACCACAGTCCCTGTAACTGTCCCCACCCTTCTGTGGTGTCCCACCCCTATTATACTTCAGTGCCATTATGGCATGTATATACTAGACTCTGATGGTCTAGTTTATCCTCCCACTCCTGATCCCTGTTACAATGTCAGTGCCTTTACAGCACTTTAAAGAGTCACCCCTTGGGGTCTAGTGGTTCATTCCCCATAACCCTTATGAAGTTTTTGCTGTTATGGCACTTCACTTTATCCCTGGTCTCCAGTGGTTACCCTAACTCTAATCCATGTTGTAACATTGGTGTCATCATAGCAAGTAAAGTAAACCCTAGTGTTCTGGTGTATTCTCCCACCCCTACTCCCCACAGTAATGTAGGTGCTGGCATGGGAATGTATCTCTGGTGGCCTAGTGTATATCCCACACCCGATCCCCATTTTGCTGTTAGTGCAATTATAGCACTTTAAAAGTAAGCCTTGGTGTCTAGTGGTTCACCCCACGACATTTGTATTCAGCAGTTGAACATGGCCTTTTGGCTGTGTTCACTACCATGATGTGGTGAAGATGGCCATGATGATCTATGTGGCAAAGTGCTTTCTTGAATCACTCAGCTGTGTAGATGCCTTCCTGTAGGTGGTTCCAGGGAGAAAATACATGGCTAATTAGCATATGCCTGCCCCCGAATGTCTCAGCATTAAGAACGGCCTCACAGCCAGCCCTTCACAATACTGTATGTCTTTGCGTTGAAGGACAATACAGCATTTTGTAGGGATGCTTACTGAATAGCAAAAAGGTACATGGCTGTGAACACATTGCAGTACCTTCATGAATGCAACTCAGTATGTTTCCACAAAAGTATCATAAATAATTGAGCCTCCTCAAAATGATCAATAAAACAATGATAATATAGTAATCTCAGATTTCTCCTTAACTGTGGCACTGCTTACACAACACACCACTTATAACTATTTTAGTAATCTTTTACTTATTTATTTATTTAATTATTTGCTAAACTAGTTAAGTGAACTTAATGCTTGCAGATTATTTCCAACCATAGCCCATGCCACAGTTGCAGCAGTAAAGATTATAAGCAGGAATAATTAATACTAGAAACTGTGCAGCATACTGTGGCAAGTGGGAAGAAATTCCTTTAAGGAAACTTGCATGGATATAGAAAGAATGTGTAAAATTCATCCCCAATCCAGACCAAAGATTTTCTGTCTTTAAATTTCTATTTGCCTTTTTCCCTCATTTTTTATGTGCTGATACTATGGTTTTCTTGTTGTACCTTTATTAGTCAAACTGTTTGTCTTTCTTTCTCTTTTAGCCAAGTGGAATATTTTTTTCTATCCACTTGTGCCCCCCCACTCAACATGCACATTTTATGTTTCACTTCTCTGGGGTGTTTTTGCTCCTATCTCTGATACCAACAAGGGTTTCTTTAACATGTCACTGAAATGGTAACATTCTGTCATAAGTCTTGAAATCAGAGGTTACCTCACATCACAGCATCTGTTTGTTTTTTGTCTGTGCTTCCCGTTTTTACTGGTTAAGGTAGAATATTCCACAGTTATGTTTTTTACTTGTAATCATTTGCAATTAATCATACATCCCATGTTAGCTACAGAAACAAAATAATACAGAGTATATAGGAACAGTAAGTACTTGGCAAGTGGTCATGAGGACCACAAGCACACACACTTAAAAGTTCATACCTCCCTATTCAAGTACTTATCAGTACTCACCTCCAAATTGACCAAGGCTGTACATGAGAACGATGTTGTGAATTTGCATAGACCCATCCGCTCATTTTCTTCAGGTTAAACAAGGGAGGGGGGGGTTGTGGACTTAGATAAAGACCTCTACTTATAGCAGATGAACATTTTATTAAATGATGTTGACGCATACTTGAATGTATCTGCTTCCACTGTGAAAGGGATTATTGAGAAGGTCTCTTTTTTTGGTATTTGATTTACCGATTACCAATCTGATAAATGAACCTTTATTTGAATACTTTAAAGTAGAATATCCACTAATTCCTAACCTATATGGATTGCCCAAAGTACATAAACATCTGAATATACCATCCATGCGTCCTATAGCATCTAGCATGGGCTGGGTGACTGAGCCTTTATCTGTTTATGTAGAAAATAATTTACATGCCTTCCTAGATCAATGTGTCACTATATTGAAGATCGCTTAGGCATTTCTACAGAATTTGTTTATACAAACATGTAATTTATATACTGATTATTGGTTTGTGACCATGGACATAGAATCTTTATTTACCATCATTCCCAGATCAATGTGTCACTATATTGAAGGACACAAAGGCATTTCTACCGAATTTGTATATACAAACATGTCATTTATATACTGATTATTGGTTTGTGACCATAGACATAGAATCTTTATTTACCGTCATTCCCAATGAATGGGGAATATCTAGTATTAGGAAGTTTTTGAACAGTAAGAATTGGAATGACGGGAAGGTTTCTTTTATTGTACGCTGTTAGAACTGATACTTGGCAACAATGTTTTTGCATTCAACAATGAATTTTATGTGCAGAGGGTTGGTGTAGCTATGGGCACACCCTGTGCGAACAGCTACGCCAACCTTTGCTTATTTCAATGGGAAGTGGATTACGTTCTGTCTAACAACGCATTTACTGAGAATCTGAAATGGTATACACGCTTTGTGGATGATGTCTTTTTGTTGTGGGATGGCACTATTGAACATCTGAATGACTTTATTGCATATTTGCATACTACTACTAGCTTCCTTAAATTTACACATAAATATTCTTATGGTGACATTGACTTTTTGGATGTTAAATTTACTAGAGGGGAACTACATACAATGCACACAGGCCTTTATAGAAAGCCGGTTAGGAGAAATAACATCATACATAATAGTAGTATGCACCCTCGACATGTGAAGACAAATGTCTTGAAGGGGCAGGTCTTCAGAACAATGAGGCTTTTTAATGATGATGTTGATTTGGAAAGGGCACTATCAAATCTTAAAGTTGAATTCCGTAGTAGAGGCTATAAAGCTGCAGAGCTAGATAGCTGCATCACAGAAGCCTAGAGAGAAAGGCAGAATAGATGCAGGCCATATTATGGAGAAGAGGCTTCACTTGAAATAAACTCAAAACCAAATAGAGTGAAGCCTGGTGATGTTAGGGTCACCCTGCCATACCCCAGTAATATTAACAGTATATGTGATATTGTGAAAGCTAATTGGAACATTCCAAGAACTGTAGATGAAGTTGAAAACGTGATAGGTGAAACACCTTGTTTTTTGTTTAAGAACAACACATCTCTTAAAAGGCATCTTTGCTATAATCTAAGTAAGAACCAAGGAATTCCCTCAGAAAGAAATGGTACACATAAATGCAGAAAGTGTAGTGCATGTAAATATGTATATACTGGTGAATTTTATCAACACCCTACATTGCAGTTTAACATTGATTTTAATTTTTACGCTGATTGTAGGACAAAAAATGTGGTTTATTTCAGTCTCTGTAAGATATGTTATGCATATTATATTGGTAAACCCAATCGTATGCTGAATGCTTGAACACTACAGGGATGTACGGAACACTAAAGAAACTAGTGCCTTGGCACAACATGTTTTAAAAGAAGGCATGAATCATAGCTTTGGTTTCTTTGTATTAGAAGCGTTAGCTGAAGATATAAGGGGGGGGGGACTTTAAAATCAAAACTGAAGTGGCAGAGCAAAATTGGATAATTAAACTTCAGGCAGACAGAACTCTGGGACTGAATGCCAAAGTCTCCTTAAAACCCTTCCTGAAAGAGAGACCCCTGAAGCATTAAAGTATGATGAAACACTTAACTGTTATTATTAAGACAGTGTTTTTTAAAAAAATGTTTTATGTGCTTGACAATGTGTTCCTAATTTGTTAATTGAATTGTGATGTCATTAATTGGTATGGTCTTAAAATGCTTCTGTTTTTTAAGAGAATGTATGTCTGATGAAGTGGTGAATACTGTGAAAGCGCTGACATAATAAATGCTGTTATTTTTCTTTCTCCTGCTGTGAGTAACTGAGGCTGTTTCTTTTTTATAAACCCTGTTGGGTCTTGCATGACAAAATCTAGAGTGATACACAAAACCAGTTTAAGTTTTGGATTTAAACACTGTTGATCACTTAGTAACAGCAACTGAGTACCATGGGAGGGTGAGCACTGTCTCCTTGAGTCAGACAAGTGGCACAAAACTGCAGTACTAATAATATTAGAGTAGCCACTAGTGCAATGCATAACAGGAAATGGAGTCTGGGCATGTCTATCTTGGGAAAGCACAGAGCAGTGCATGCATGGAATACAGTATTGTGGTTCAATTTCCCTGGTGGAGATTGGGGAAACAATATACTGCCTAAGTGTGAGCAAAGGGTACTTTGATATCAGCCTCTTGTGGAAGTGAGGAACAGTTCACTGCTGGCATCCGTTGCATGACCTGCCATTGTGGTGTTACTGGGCACATGCAGGTGTGGGGGAAACAGTAGAAAAACCCTAAAAGCATTGTGACACTGTCTCCAGGGTCACTGATCTACTTATTGGCCCCAAACATGGGTCAGTTCTAGCTCACAAGAGGATGTGGTGGGTCTAGTATACCCAGTGAACTATGAAAGGAAGTGGAGGTAGTTGATAGCAGTGGGGAGCAAAAGGGGCAAAAAATGTATTGTACTTTACTGTTATGTTTCTCAGGCATATTTTGTAAACTGTATAAGGTAAAATAGACTTGTCATAGCGTAGGACAGGACCCACATAAGAGTAAGGTCCTAATGGGTTAAACAAGTTTCCAGGCCTAGCTATGGCCCTGATTTTATACTGTTAACACTCACAGTACTTGTATTCCAAGATTTCATGGGGGCTCATGCTGAGATTTTGTTTATTCCATTGACAGAGGTCTCTGCAGTAGCTCCCATCTCATAAAAGACTTTGTCATCACTGTCCTGGAGTTTTTGGATAACAGGTCCTTAATAGATGCATTGACATTAACAAGACAGTGAAACAATTTGCTATAATGACAGTATCTCTTTAAATTATAGTGGACAGTTTTTTTTTTTTTTTTTGAAGGAGACTGCTTTGTATGGAAATATATTTGCAGTTGTCTTGAGACTACAATGTGCTCCTTTCTCTCCCTGAGGGGGGTGGCACAGTACACTGAACTCAGGTGGGGAAGGTAAAATAACAGTCTCCTAGGCAATCTATTACTAGGGTCAAATGCCTTTCTGTGATTCACATAGACTCAAAGGGAACACTGAACCAATGAAAAGAGAGAACTAATGTGTTCTTTCTATCCGCATTTGTAGCTCCATTTTGGTAGCTCCACATAAAACAAGATGCTATTATGCTCACCATAAAGAAAACATTAAACAGAAGCTACCAAAGCTACCAGCCATTTCTAACAGCCTCAATTGTACCTGGAGTTACAACTGTTCAGAAGTTTGCATAACATCCATGATTTTGTCTCATGTTTTTGCCTTAGCCCTTACAAAATGTTTGATTTTCTGGTAAATAGCTGATGATTGCAATTGGTCAATAATGCCCAACAATAGAGTTTCAGATGTTTTATTGTTCAGAAAATGCATGTTGATAGTAAACCATTAATTAACAGTGCTCCATTAACCTTTTGAGTGAATTAGAGTAATCTTTAAAAATTGTGCCTGATTTTGGGCCTGGCATCGACTAGAATTTTTACGCAAAAAAGTTGAGAGGTATGATTTACTCGCTGCAGTCTAGAATCCCAAATAAGTTCATAGGTTCATAGGAGGTTACTAGGCTAATAGAACCTAGGGCCTTAACAAGCCTAGCCATGTAATACCCTTGTTCTATAGTTGACCATGGTTAGGTGGTCGTTGCTAGCAGAGCAAATCAGTGATTAACACTGACTGCCCCTGTTCATGTTGGACATAGGTACTGCCCACGGGGTGAATTTGCAGTCCCTATCCAATTGTCAAGGTTGGGTGTAAATAGGGTTATTGAGGAGCTCTGCTTCACGTGAAGTGGGAATTTATTCCAGAGGAGTAGCAATTCCTGGGAGACATATCTGTCTCTCCAACATGTTCTTTTTATGTCACAGGCTAAGTTGAGATCCTCAGAGTGAGTGACTCTTGTCCTATTTGATTTGCATACATGCAGCATTTCCATTAGGGCAGGGTCAGAAATTGCTCTGTAGGCCAGGCACAGGTTGTCTGTCAGCAGAGTGTAGGATACAGAGTACAGAGACAGTGTCTTCAGTCCTTCCATGTAGGTCATGTTTTGGAGGCCCTCAATTTTCTTGGTTAGAAACCTCTGTGGTCTCTCCAGTTGTTACAGGTCTCTGGTGAGGTGCATGCAAAAGGAGCATTGTACTCAGTGGTCTAATGAAGGTCGAGTATAGAGGAGTTATAACATCCTTAGTCTTGGATGTGATGCTCTTATTTATAAGATGCGCAACATAGAAGTCTTTCCTTACCACTGAGGAGACATGGTGATCGAAGTTAAACTGCTGTTAACCTGTGTTCCCAAGTCTCTCACCACTGTGTTTGAGCTTAGGGAGTTGTTATTGATAATGTAAGTTGCAAAGGCCACTTCTTTGCCAAAGGGGATAATGATGAATTTTTTTGCATTTAGTTTTAGACAGTGATTCTAGCACCAATTATTAGTCTATGTTAGCCCCTTTTGTAATATGTTAACATCATTGGGGGACTCAACGATTGCATCTAGTTCACAGTCATCTCTGAACCTGATAAGCCACAGGCCATCTGCTTTTGCCTGGACATTCAAGAAGTAGATTCCAAATAGTAGAGGGCCCAGCACAGATCCCTGTGGTACACCACTGGTAACTGGTCTATTGATGGAGATGGAATCTCCAACTTTGACAGTATGCATTCTGTTGGGGAGACAATTTTCTACCCTTCTAGTAATGTATGGTTAATCCACAGCTGGGAGAGTTTGTCAATGATGCCTGAATGGGGAATTGTGTTGAAGGCTTTGGCTAAGTCAGGATAGGCATTATGTATTGCTTTGCCATCATCCAGGCTTTCATGACATTCTCGAAGAAGTCCACCAGTTTTAATAAGAAGATCTGCTCTTAACAAAGCCAATCTGGGTTGGGTCAAGAGTTTGGAGGTAACCTATGTCCTTGTTGATAAGGTCCAGGATGATTCTTTCCATGGCCTTGCAGAAAAAGCTGGTTAGGCCTATGGGTCTATAGTTCTCAGGGTCGGTTGATGGACCCCCTTTGTGTAAGGGGATTACTGTTGCTGTTCTTCACTTTGTTGGAATAAAGCCAGTGCTCAGGCTATGATATATGAAGAGAGTGTCAAGCAATTCTGCTAGGTCTTGTTTTAGATTGTTTAGCAAGCAGCCTAGGATGTTATCTGATCCCATGGAGGGTGTGTTTTTGGCCTTGTTGAGGGTGGATCTTACCTGCTCCTTGGAGATGCTACATAGTGGACTGGTTACAGGGATACTTTGGGTGTGTCTGCTGAGGACAGGGGGTGAAACTTGTGCCATATTTGTGTGCCAGCAGGTTGGCAATTTCTTCAGTTTTAGTGTGAGTAGTACTGTCCACAGTCAGTGCAACACATAGCTGGGAATTCCCTTTAAGATTTTGGGCATAACTAAAGAAAGCCTTATGATTTGTCTTTAGCTAGATATGCTAATTTAGCCTTGTAATTGTCTTTAGAGGACTTTACTAGATATCTGATTTGCTTGTTTAAGCTGTGGAGGGTATTTTTCCTCTGATGAGTAAGTTCCCTCTTGTTCTTGGATAACAGTTTCTTCCTTTTGTTATATAACCTAGTTATACTTGTGATCCACCAGTCTGGCCTGTTTCTCCGGGAGGACCTGGTTTTGATCCTGATAGGTACAGCCAAGTCTGTGCAGTTGTTTAAATGTCTATACAGGGCATTTCTGTACTCCTCTGCATAGGAATCATTGTTAGCTGTGTTAGCAGGGTGGTTGAAACTTTTTATACCCTTGCTTAGTAGGCCAAGTTTGCGTTGGAGAAAATTTTCAGTTTGTTTGGTCCTGTGGGGTGTCCAGTGCGAGCTTTACTTCAAATAAGACAGATTTATGGTCTGACCTCACCAGGGAGGGCAACACACAGGGGGTAGTACAGTGACCCCCCCCCATGTTGATGAGTACTAGGTCCAGGACATTCAAGCCCCTTGTAGGGGGTGCATACTAGCAGTTCCAGAGCATTTGAATTAACAAAGTCCAGGAACCTCAGGGCAATAACATTTCTGCTCATGTATGTTGTCCAGTCTATGGAAAGATAGTTAAAATCTCCCATGACCAAAGTGTTTGGCTGTACAGGGAGTGATTCTAGCAAGTCCAGGTAATTGGTGTGTTTCTCTTGGCTCATGGTGTGGGACCTGTAGCTAGCGATGATGTGGTAGGGTGTTTTATCTATATTTAATTGTACCTGGAGTAGCTCTAGAGAGTTGTACTGTTAAACCAGTGTATTTAGATTTAATGAAGAGGGATACACCTTTACGTTTGGTTCTTTCATTCTTGTTTTAGGGTCTGAACGTGTGGAAGGCATTGTAGCTTTTTATGGCTGGAGTGCTCTCTGCGGCCTTTAACCAAGTCTCAGTGACTGCACAGACATCAGCATCTTCTAAGGTGAGGAGTGCTTCCAGGGAGTGCAGTTTTCTGTTGAGGGTTCTAACATTAAGCAGCATAACCTTGAGTTTACCTCGAGTGGGTTTCTTTACATCGGGAAATTTTTTGTTTTGACATTGCCTAATAAAGGCACTATGGAGGAGGCAAGTGTCTTTGCCAGTATCCAAAAACCTAGAGGAGACAGGCGAAGACCATCTCTGGCAAAGCAGCATGGTCTGCCGACCATGCCTTCCCAGGCTGACAGATACTGGATGCCCTTGGGTTGACACCAGAAGCTAAGCCAATTGCTGAAGTCAGTCTTTTTTTTTGTCTGTATTGTGGCATCATCCTAGGTGGAGATAAAATACTACTTAGTGCTACGTACATACCTGCCTAGGACACATAATCTGAAAGTTCAGTCAAGTCTCTTCATATAGTCCAGACAGGTACATCTCAATTCATTCACTGCAACATGTACTATGAAAGAGTCATAATGGTAATTGTTGTTGAGTGACTTGAATGCATGCATGATTTGATGGATCTTGGCACCTGGCAGGCAGCTAACTGTGACTTTTTGCTTGTCCAGCCTGGTGAGGGGGACATCTGTGTGTCTCACTATGGAATCTCCTATGACCAGAACATTAGGTTTTGAGGTGTTTGCCTTAGGGGCTTATTTGGTGAGACACTTTTATGTGTGTTGCTATGTAATGTGGGGTCTGTTCGTGTTCCATTATGTGTGATCTGTTTGTGCTTCGGAGGTCTCTGGTCCTTTGGTAGGCTCTTAGTGAGTACCTCTACATAGGTGGGTCTATGTGACTTGACATTGTCTTTTGTGAGAGGAGAGGTGTGTGTGGTTACAACCTGCTTGATGTCTTATCTATTGTTATGAGAGGATTAATTCCAGCTTCATGGCACAATTACATCTGTGACATACTGTATTTGTTTGCTTTAGGAGCAAGTGGCTTTCAGTATACATGAGGCAATTGCTACATTACCCTAGGATGCTCATATCAATCAGGCTAGTTGGTAAAATGTTGGGAAACTGGCTGTCCATTGTAGGAGGTTAAACTGTAAGTAGTAGTTGGGGAGTGAGCAAGTTGGATTAGTTTTTGCTCTTGGACTAGTCTGACTAATTAAACAAGGGGGCTTATTCTGTTGAGAATTAGGGGTGAAGGAGTGTGGTGATGCTGCTCAGTGCTCAGCTGAGTTGCCCGCAGTACAGCAGGGAAGCTCAGGAGGGTTCAACTGACAAATGTCTAGGGAAACAATAGTTTCTAGGAGTTTGCTACTATACAGGGCACTGCTAACCCCTGTTGTGCAGTGTGCAGCTACATGCAAACAGGAGGCTTATATACAGGTAAAATTAAACAATTTTAAACTAGTCTGCCAATAGGAAATCACACAATGATCCTTCCTCCAGCAATCCTCAGCTCAGATAGGGCTATATCCACACTCTTCTGTTGCAAGGGTGCAGACATACCTCCCAACCTTCCCGAATTACTCGGTTTTTACCAAGTTTTGGGGTCCAAATAATGGGGTGCCACAATTCCCAAGTGGCACCCCTTCATTTCTGAGTTTTTCCTATTTACTGTATTATCTTATTCTCTAACTTTATGCAGAAGCCAATGAAGTTGTATCCAAAATATGTCATCACTAAAACCATGTGTTAAACAATGGACGTTCAATGCATTCAAGGCTGTATTCAATTAATATAACAACGCTGAATGTAATAAGCTTTTTGTAAATTATTAATCAATGCTGGATTCAGTAGATAAAAAATGTAGTTTTTGCAACAGGAAGATAAATATTCCAGGCACTTTAAGTGTTTATTGTTAATCTAGCGGTCAAGTAATCAGTTCTGTAAAAAAAAAAGTGTAGATGTATAAATAAATAAATAAATAAATATATATATATATATATATATATATATATATATATATATATATTCTGTGGAAATGGCGACCTTGCATTGTTTAACTTTAAATATCTAGTTCTGAGTTACTACTCGTTTGAGGAAAAGTTAATGTCCTTTTAGAATCAGTGAATTCAACTTACTGGAGTGGTTTTCAAAGGCTTAGTCTTTTGGAAGGTCATATGATTTGCCATGTGTTATTTATGTGGTGTGTGTGTGTGTGTGTGTGTGTGTGTGTGTGTGTGTGTGTGTGTGTGTGTGTGTGTGTGTGTGTGTGTGCGTGTGCGTGCGTGCATGTGTGTGTGTGTGTGTGTGTGTGTGTGTGTGTGTGTCTGAACTTACATACAGTCTGTTGTAGACTACCAGAAGACCTGGGAAAAGATCCCCTGCTGAATTTTTATTTTTTTTTACATCTTCTCAGTATTGAAGTGTTACGTCTTTTTTTGTATTCTGTTGAAGGGACACCTCAACCTCTGGATGGTATTTCTATGACCTCTGATAATGTAGCAAGCCAAGTATATCTACTAAGCCCTAAATATGTGCATATGCTCTTATTGTCTAATCTTGCATAGTGGAAGTATAACATAATAAAGTGTATAGAAATGACTTGAGGTAATTAATGCTTTGAATTTTTATTGTGATTCCAAATGGCTTAAAGTATTAAATTTTCAGTCTAGTATAAGTTACTTAACACTTCTTTTGTGTTTAATATTTTCTCTGTTCTTCAATTTGTGTTTGAATGTCGGTGTCCCACAATTCCATTGGAGTGGGTGGGGTTATATAACTATGTATACAAATTTTATGTTAATCAGCGTACATATTTGTACATATTTTTCATGGGTCTTTGTCTAGATTTTTTTATGTTTCCAGGTTGAGAGGTATGGGTGCAGGGAAGCCCTACTTAATGTAAAATGGTTAGATTTGAGTTCAAGTGTATAAAAAGCAGGCTAGATTCGGAAAGTGTGGATCTAGTCAATGCTGTCTAATGAATATTACAGTACAAAACAAGTGCAGATAGTGAAGCAGGCGTAGACAGAAAAAACAGTCACAAAGGCACCAAATTATAGTAGTAAAACAGTTAAATGCAGTAGATCAGCACACTTCCACCACAGAGGTGCAGAAAAACACTTTTTTAATGTAGAGTAGCTAGTTTAGCACCCAAGTGTACAAGACAACACAAACTACCTACAACAGCCCTACAACTAGCAGATACAATTTAATGCAATGCAATTATCTACATAAAGCAGCAGCAGACAGTACAGTTTTTTTTGAAACTGCTGAAGTACAGTCACAGTATATAAGATAAGAGCAAAAAAATATGTAAACCAGGCAAACACCTACCACCACCAGACAAACAGTCCCAGTCCTCCCAATGCAAAAGCATAGTAAAGGACTGTCTGGAGTGAAATGCTACCACAGACAAACTTAAAGATATGGATACAGCAGTGTACTTTAAACGACTTATAAACATGTGATTATTCAGTAAAAGTACTTTGATTTATAAAAATAAGACAAAAGCCACTCAATTGTAAAGAATTTATAAAGGCACTAAAACAACATAAGCTGATTAATAAGCCCTTCAGCCAATAAAACTACATGCAGAAATCTCAAATGTTTCACCAACCTAAACAGATCAGATTATCTCCCAGTGCACTAGATGGAAAATCCACTGACCTCTTGATGTAAAAATAAGTGCTTGCTAGAGTGTAAAATACACTACTTTATCCAACAGCTACATAGATAATAAATTCAGATCAAGTAAATCAGTAGAACAGACAATGAGAGGCAAAATGCACTTTTTTAATACAAGCAAAATAATAAATAATTCAGTACATCAACAGCAGTATAGAAAGGGAAGGGGCTTATTAAGCTCAATTTACATTAGGGGTGGGCAGCTTTAAAATCACCAGGTTTAAAAAGCAGGTCAACAAAGAAGAGGGTGTGTGGAAACCACAAGCGGGGAATCCCCAGCAGTGCTTTAGTTTCTGCAAGCTTGAAATCTTTTCAGCAAAACAAAAAGGGCAAGAAATTCACTGTGTATTTAAGTATCACTCAAGAGACAATTAACCAATGAAAAAACATGTGAAATGTGCAGTCTAGATAATGTGTCTATCTCCCACTTAGAACAAAAACACCAGAACAACCACATTTCTTAAAACAGAAAACAAAATGGAAGAGGTAGGTAAAACAGAAAGCAGCTTTGTCACAGACAAAAATATAGGTTTACTTTCCTCTGGCAGCAGGAAATCCCTAGCAGTGCTTTAGTTTCTGCAAGCTTGAAATCTTTTCAGCAAAAGACAAAGTGCTAGAAAAACACTGTGTCTTTAAGTAGCACTCTAAAGACAATTAACCATTGAAAAAACTTGTGAAATGTGCAGCCTAGATAATGTATTTCCCACTTAGAACAAAAACATGAGGCCAAGCAATTTTCTTAAAACAGAAAATAAAATGGAGGGGGTAAAACAGAAAGCCGCTCTATCACAGAAAGAAATATAGGTTTACTTTTCTCAGGTAGCAGGAAATCCACAGCAGTGCTTTAGTTTCTGCAATCTTGAAATCTTTTCAGCAAAATCAGCTGAAACCTTGTCTGGGCCAGCCTTTACTGTACTCATCATCAGTCCCCTTTTTCTCATTTCCTACATGGGATCAGGGTGTCTTGTCAACTGTTGCTGTCTCTTTCTCAATTCAATGCCGATAGTCATGCCTAACTGTTGCAGGTCTTCTTTCACATAATCCATCCATCTCTTTACTGGATGTCTTTACTCCCACTTGCCTTCCTCCTGTCTGTCCCAAATCTTCTTCACCAGATTGTCTACTAGTGCTTTTCTACACATGTGCTTGAATAACCATACTCTGCTCTCTTTGACCTTCTCTGCGATGGGAAATACATTGACTTCTGCTCTGATGTCCTCATTTCTTCATCTTTTCCATGGTGTGCATCCTACCAGCCATCTCAGGGACTTCATCTCCATTGCCTTTAACTTCTTTAATTGGTCTGCCTTTACTGCCCAGATTTCTGTACCGTACATTAATACTGGTTGTACTACTGTTTTGTACATCATACTTCTCAGATTCTCTGGCATTCTTCTGTCATATACTGTCCTTGACACTCTGTGCCAGTTGGCTTCAGTCCCTCTGATTCTAACTTTGATTTCCTCATTCAGACTTCCCTTCTCCTCAACCACCTCTCCCAGATACTTGAAGCTGTTGACCTGTTCCACTATTTTACCATCTGTCACAATTCTCAGTTTCTTCTGATTCTACTATTTGCTGCCATTACAACAGTCTTAATTGTACTCAGTGCACAGTTTCATACAATGTGCCTTCTGTTTTGCATTCCTTTCCCCTATCCTTTGCTGACGTTCTTGCTCAGAGTCCGTAGTGGCACACCTTCTGCATACAGCAATTTTGCTGATCTGTCCCCTTTCCACCTGTTTGCTAATATATATTAACCAACAAAGTAGCACTGAGTAAAGAGCCTTCCACCGATATACAAAATCCAATAGTCCAAGAACAGAAGAGGCTCAACACGACCAATAAAGAATAAATAAAATACTTTAATACTGCAGAAAGTAAGTGCTTTCACGTTTCAAGAACACTTCATCAGACTTGAATAACTGCCATGAAGTCAAATTATTTAAATACTATTCAAAAATGCAATCAACCATTGCATTTTTTAATAGTATTTAAATAATTTGACTTCATGGCAGTTATTCAAGTCTGATGAAGCGCTCTTGAAATGTGAAAGCGCTTACTTGCTGCAGTATTAAAGTATTTTATTTATTCTTTATTGGTTGTGTTGAGCCTCTTCTGTTCTTGGACTATTGATGTTTGCTAATATAGTCCAGTACTAATATGAACAATAGGCTCAGAGCTGAACCCTGGTGTACACCCACTCCCACTCCCACTTGGAACCCCCTCTGCTAGTCCAAACATTGTTTGCACTTGACTCTTTGGGTCTTTGTACATAGCCTGCACTAATTCTACTAATGTTGACTGTGCTGTGTGATATGAATCAGGCTGTCAGGTCAGCCTAACTGTTTCTGTGCTAAACATACCTCTCAACCCCAAAGTGCAATACATCTGGACAAAGATAAAAATAATGTGAGGCAAAGGTCCAAAATTAGGCACAGGTTTTAAATATTGCTCTTATGTTAGAATAACAGGGTTTACATTAGCATGCATTTTCTGAAATATATGAAGATTTAAACTCAAATGTATGTCATTATTTATTGACTTTAATCCTCAATGATTTGCCAGAAAACCACAAATATTACGAGGAGCAGACCAAAAATATGTGGCAAATCTGGACATTCTGCAAATGTCTGGATAGTTGATAAGTATGGTCCTAAACTGAATGCTGACAGTTTGTAGTTTTAACATTAAGTGGACAGAACAAGAAAGTCATGCCACACAGATAAATATTTCAAAGTATAATAATTTGTTCAGAAGCAGTCTGGTAAGTCTGTTTACATAAAATTGTGTTTGGAAACAAAAATCAGGATACTGGTTCAACTAACCAAGGGCAACAGAATGGTCAAACACTTACTCAAAATAAGAACATAAAAAGGAACAACAGTTATCATAACCTTAATAATGACAATATTCTAGTGAGGAGATCTGAAAGGATCAAAGAAAGACAACAACAAAATCAAACAAACACAAACTCTGGAAACTGATAGTTTTTTTTTGGAAGGACCCCAACACGCAGAAATGGACATCATCAAACCGGTTCACTGCTCTAGTGAACAACAGTGAGGGTTGGATTAGGGGAGCTGAAAATGCACTCTGGGCTTGATTTATGGCATAGTAATTTAAGAGAGGATTCTGACCAAGAAAATTAAAATTTGGGAACTATACAGAACAATTTAAACCAAGATGCATTTATTAACAGTCCTATCATTGTCAAAAATTCTTGTGATAATTTTTTTTGTTAACAATTTTTCTGATTCTGCAATTGATACAGGTATTGCTGACTTTCTTAGTAAGAGTTTAACTTTTGTACCTGCGAGGAGGGCGAACTTAGCAAAAACTTAATGAACTTGAAACTCTACCTAAGGAAACTGAATTTTAGAATTATGTTAGGGGAAAACAATGACAGGCCTGATAATTTTTACATACGTAGTACCTTTAATCCACCCTTACACCCTATTTTAGGGTTATACAGGAAAGTTTGTAAACTTGATATAAGGAATGCCTTTATGGGGCAATGCAATAGTAAGGGTAATTTGAGGGAGGAAGAATTAAGCAACCTAAGATTCCTTAAACAGCAAAATGTTTGCATCATGAAACCTGATATGGGGCGTCATTGTGATGGTTATCCACCAGTACAGTCAGAGGATGGAAAGAATATTAGACACTGACACATCAAGGGGTTTCCAAAAATGAACTAAATTGTAGCTATTGAAACATCTCAAAGGCACTCGATGACGTGTTACTTGAAAGGAGAATCAATGTGAATCTTTTTAACTAGCTACACATGCCCTACCTCACAATCCCCATGTTATTTGGTATCCCAAAGATACACAAGAGTGCATCAGACTCCCCAATGTACCCTATAGGTGACGGATGTAATTCCATCACATACCTCAGTGCAAAATTTATTGCCGAAAACTAATAGTGCATCTACACAGTGAAAAACACATGTAAAGACTTGTGGTCCTTTTTAGCCACCATAGAGGGAACACATTTTAAGGAGGATGATGTATTTTTAATAATTGATGTAAGGGATTTATACAGTGTCATTCCCCAGGATGTAAAAATTAGTATGGTGGTTGGTTATTTACACAGAAAAGGGGTCCCACAGCATGACATCAACCTATAAGAGGACCTGTTAGAGCTGGTGTTGAATAACATTTTTTTTTGTTTTTTAAGGGTGATTTTTATCTTGAGAAAACTGGTGCAGCTATGGGCTCCCCTTGTGGTGGCATGTTTGCTAATACAGTGTTGGCTCAATGGGAACACCAATATGTTTTAGATCATCCAGAGTACAAGGATAGACTTAAGATTTACACACTTTATCTGGATGATATTTTTATTTTATGTAGGGATGGGGTAGAAGGGATTAAGGCATTTTTAACTTATATCAACACCACTAGTAACTTTTTGAAATTAATGTATGAATTCGACAGTGAGAAAATATCTTACCTGGACATCCTCCTGAGTAAGGACAGGAATAATCACAGATTTACAGCTACGATTTTTAGAAAACCCAGTTATTCAAACTCCTTTTTCCATTTTAACAGCTACCACCCCTTCCATCAGAAGAAGTCTGTGATGAAAGGGCAATTGGTTAGAGCTGCTAGAGTGGTCACCATGGATGAGGGCTTCCAGAATGAATTTGAACTTTTACTGGGTATGTTCTGTAAGAGAGGTTACCTTGACAGACTGCTCAAGGAACTTAAGTTGGAGGTTATGAGAAAAAGAAATGCAGGATAGTTTATACCTATCTTAGGAGGGTCAACAAATCTTAGAATACAAGATGTAGAGCCTGAAGTGGAGGGCGATGTAACTGGGGACTTTATTGGACCTCAATACTCCATGAATTTCATACCTAACTTTAATATGGACCACAGAATACTAAAACAAGTTATTGAAAAAAATGGGTGGTTGTTTGTGAAAATCCCACCTTGAGAGAGAAGTTAGGACACAAACTTAGTTTTACACTTAAAAGAGATAGGAGCCTGAAGGAAATTTTGGAACACACATCTAAAGAAAACATGCATCAAGTTTGTCTTATGAAGAAATGTGAGTTCTGTTCCCAATCTAAATTCATTATAATGTGTGTCAGGTTTCTTATTAAAGGCAATGAATTCAAAGTTAGGTCAAATTTTGAGTGTAATTTTAGGAGGGTGGTCTATGTGGCATTATGGCAGCAGTGCCCATATTTTTACATAGGTAGGTTGAAGGAAGGAATTTATGAACATCAGTGTAACATCAACAAAAGGAACCCTAATAATGCCTTGGTAAGACATGTTTTGTACAACGAATGTCACACATTTAAGGTTGTAGTTATAGAAGGATTAAAGGAGGAAATGAGGGGAGGTCCATGAGTACAGCTTCTGGAACTAAGGGAGTTATATTGGCAATTGACTTTGAATGCCCATGGTTGGACCTGGACTTAATGAGTCTTGATCCATTGCACCCGCACCCCTTTTAAAATTTAAAGCATTGACTAGGTAATGAAACAGGGTTGGGGCGAATGGCACAATAATGCCTTTGGCCCCTTCTCTACTGGTTCACATTTTAAGTACCATTTTACATTTTAAATGCACAACACATCAACAAATAAACCTATTATGTGAACTTTGTATCTAGCACACAGTTTTTCCTCCCATTTAGGCTCCTTCAGGGAAAAGACGTATGAAATACATTTTATGTACTCTTTAATTGAATGCCCCTATTTCCTGCTACCATTGGTTTTAACATTTATTTACCATATCATTGCATGCATTGAATGTTGAGTTATTTTTAGATATTATGTTTTTGGAGCAATTTTTTATGTATACGATTTTAACATATTTATGGTTTACATGGCTAAATTATTACATATTCATTAAATGTGATTTTATTTTTGATTTAAGATGTTTCACAGAATACTTTTATACATACACAAAAATACAATCTGTATGACACAAAAAATTTACCTATTCTAGCTGGCTTGCAAGATTACATACTATTAAGATGAAGTGCACTTAAATCTTCTGAACACTAGATGGCACTGTGATACTACTTTGCCAAGGAATGGTTGGAGACACTCCCTCTTGAAACATCAAAGGAAGTGTTGTCATTGTTCATGGATGTATTTATAAAAGTTTTGTAACTTAACTGTTTTTATATTTTGATGAAGTTCGATAAGTGATGAAAGTTCTTAATATATATGTAATTTATTGGCTCTGGTGTTAATCGATTTACCAAATAAAACAGTCGTTGCTCATGACTTTCTGCCTTGGGTTTGGTTTGGTTTTGGAGCCTTTTGGAGTTTGTGTTTTACATAAAATGTATTTCATGTAAAAATATACCCACTGTCTGGTTCCTAGTTTCCTGTATCAGACTTCTTCCATCCAGCCTGGCACAATACTTCAGTGATCTCCTAGATTTTGGTGAAACTCATCCATTCTTCAGGCATGGAGCTTCACTGCTCTTTTCTGTATATTCTCACTCATTTAACAGAATAATATTGGTGAATTCTATAAATTTATGTAAAACACTCATGGGCACTGCATCTATCTGAAAAAATTACATGGAGCTGCTTACTGCTTGGTGTGATGGATTTGAAGTGTTCTTAAGACACTTAGTCTTGCTGGCTGGATTCTGCTAAAATTCAAAGTCTGGTTATATTTGCATTCACAGTCTGTTGCATACAGAAACTTGCAGAATATACACTGATGAGAGAATATACTTTGCAGCATCAACTTTAGAGAGCAGTAACAAATAACTTTTATAATAAATCAAACTGGACAAACGTTGCAGCTTAAAAGTACTGTTCCAACTTTACTTCTCATATAGTACAGATGATGTGAGAGATATAACATTTACCTTAGGACAAATGAGTCCCTACCATACCTCTAACATAACTGGATTTATACAGCTCTTTATATACACTTTTTAGTCATGCATAAACATATACATTTCCTCTTGATATTCTATTTTGGAGAATTGCTCATCCTGTAGAAACAATACTAAGCTTCCTTGTTTAACAATGTCTTGTAAGAGACCATCTTTTCTGACAGTGTGAACATCCTGTAACAGTGTCCTGTTGTCCATGCAGAAAAACATATTTTTGAGGAAACACATTGTCCTGTATTCTATTTGGATCTTTGTATAAGAACATCTGTTCTTGTGCCAATGCTGATAGTCATGTCCTGTTTTCCATGCAGAAAAACATATTTCTGAGAAAACACATTGTCACAGTGTAATAAACATATCCTGTTGTTTTAGGAAACATATTGTGTCCATCCTGTTATTTTATGAAACATATTGTGTCCATTTTTTATATGCAGAAAAACATGTCAGTGTTCTTTAAAAGCAGATTTTGCATTTTTGCTCTTGCATACATCCTGTTTTAAGTCTGTAAGGGAAAAATGTCCATTCAGCAGGTTCCTTATTTTCCAAGCCATGGTCATTTAGTATGACTGCTGATCACATATTACTAAACTCTGTTTCTGCATTTAAGCAAGCTTTTTCTTTCAACATATTTACAACAGAATTAATTTCAGCCTTATATTCATAATATCTAACAATTCCCTCTGTTTTTAAACATACTCAAAACATTTTATATAGAAAACACATTAAGAAGCAAACCTATAGTCTTCTTTTGATACAAGTCAAAATGCAATTTTACATAGTTAATACAATGATATTAAGTATTACTACAAAAACTGAATGTATTTCAAACTTTTTCTTTTGCAGACCATTCTGTGAAAATATTTTATCAATTATGAGCTGTGTCTCCTTTAATGTTATTTTTTTTAATATGATCAATTTATTCTTTTGCAATCACAGAATTTAATTTATGACTTAGAACTGTTCCATTAACTCTTTGCAACTGTTGAATTAACTATAAGAGACAGTAACCATGTGCTACTGCAAGCATTTATACACTACTGAAAACACACAATTTCAATGTCATTTTAACCATAACATTGTGGTCATGTCTTTGAACTGCCCATTAACATCTTGGTAAAGTACTGAACTGGGCGTAGATAATAAATATTTGAAAGCAATTATTTTACTGGGGTAAAACCAGTGATATTACAACTTGACAAATTAGTTTTGAACTTATTACAATGTATCCTGATCAGTATTTATTTACATAGACTGTTTGCTATTTATGCATTTTAATCTAGTAGGTACCCTGGACCCATTGTTTTCTTTAAATATGTTTTTTTCACACATATTCATTACTAGACATTAATTTCATTTGTACTGAATTTTTCTGCATTTGCACATACAAAGACTATCATTTGTACTGAAATTTTCTACATTTGTACATAGAAAGACTGTAAAGTACATTTAGTCTAATCTTACAAATTTAATAACATTAATATTAAGCAAAATCTTGGAAAATTTTTATGTCTCTTTAGAAATATCTAGTGGAATTGATACCATATCCATATGTCCTGTTATTTTAAACTACATACTCAGCAATTAGAAACATTGATGCTTTTTTATACCAACATTGTTTTGCCAAAAACATATTAAAAATAGTGACCAATCTTGTTCATTTTTTTTACATATCTTTACTCTCTTTTGTATAGCTGTAATCAATTTTAAGCCATATTTTGTTTTTTAAACCATCTCTTGTATAGCTTTACAGTTTAACAGGTTGTAAATACAATTTAATACTAAACAATACAATAATAACCATTATGATAGCTATTAACAACTTGTAAAATATCTTATCCTGTCAGGTTTAATCCAGTTTACCAGTATTTCTAATACACTAATACCTGTCCCCCCCCCCAAAAGAGTATTGTCAAGAAGGAATGAGATATTTTTTCCTCTAGCTTTATTTTAGACCCTTGTTTATTTTTTCTGTAGCTTTATTTCAGACCCTTATTGTTTATTTTTTTCTGTAGCTTTATTTCAGACCCTTGTTGTTTATTTTTTCTGTAGCTTTATTTCAGACCCTTGTTGTTTATTTTTTCTGTAGCTTTATTTCAGACCCTTGTTGTTTATTTTTTCTGTAGCTTTATTTCAGACCCTTGTTGTTTATTTTTTCTGTAGCTTTATTTCAGACCCTTGTGCAGTACTGCTGATACAGTCAGTGTAAAACCGAGAAAGTGCCCTTCCCCCTTATAGCTTTATTTCAGACCCTTGTGCAGTACTGCTTATACAGTCAGTGTAAAACTGAGAAAGTGCCCTTCCCCCTTATACAGTCAGTGTAAAACTGAGAAAGTACCCCTCCCCCTGTAGTACTGCAGCACTGTTTACCTGCCCTATGCTGTGAGAATAGAATGTATGTCAGCCCAACACTTTGGTTATACATTTATTTTATTAGGTTACTAAATAAAGCTTTCACTGTATATTACCTCTAGTAGGTATTTACACCCTCCTGCACAATTGATTTGAACTGTATATATACTATAGCCCATTTGCTGACTGTACTTGATACAACTGGAGTTTTTTTGTCCTTTTAACATTTACTTGCAAACAGATTATAAGTGGCATCTATGCACAATTGTGACATTTTATTACAATTACCAAATAGTGTTGCCTGTAAACATTTTAACAATTATGTTTTAATAACAGTGATGCTTTAGAAAAACTCAAGCTACTTATCTGGCAATCAGTCTTGTTGTTTATCTGATCTTTCCAACATTTCCTGTAACTATTCATTCAGTCTAGGAAGGTCTGAGCTCACATTTTATACTCTATAAACTATAATTAATTCTTTTGGCATTTTTCCTTTAATATGATTGTGATTTGCATAACTATGCATTTATACAACATAAATAGACATTATTTTACAATTACCTTACATGGATTTCAGTATTTTTTATTTATTTATCTATTTCACTATTTAACTATTTAACTGTCCTGCCATTAATTTTACAAAAACTGTTTGAATAATACCATCTGTGATTTTCTTTTTAAAATTCAGAACTTTAACTGTTTGGTGTTACTATATAATTATAAACAAATTGTAAAAAACAAAATAGATATTAGTTTAATTAACATATGTTTATATTTATATTTGCTGACATCTGCCTTTTGCTTTTGTGTATTGTAAACAAATGTACTCTAGATGAAAAGAACATATATGCATGTCTGTCTTGTATCTGTATATCTTTATACAAGCATGTCAGTCTTGTGACTTTAAATTTTTACTCATCTATTTTTATTTAATTTTATACACTAGAACAGTTTTTGTTTACCTTTTGACTGTGCTAAGAATGGCATTCATATGCTTTACTTTACTGTAGTACTGATAGATGTCTTGCTTTAACTGAATGAAAGTAAAACATTTAAAAATGATTTGTCCAGACATCAGATCCTACCATCCTACCATGTATGTTTAACCATTTTCAAAACATAAACATATTATAAAATATATTTCTTTTGCACAGATTAACTGTGTATGCAGGAAGTTCCCAGTCTTTGTCAGTTCAGCTAATTTATTTCCTTTATCCTGCAACTGCTGCTGAATTTCCTGTAATGTTGCATGGTCTTTCTGACATTCTTTAGCAAGCTGTTCTGCTGAATTTGAAACTCCTATGCACTTTTGAAAAGATGTATGTATAACTTGTCTAAGCTTCCTGAACTCATTGTGTCTGTCTTTTAGAAGTTTACTACATTCCTTTGTAACAAAATGTACTAGGGGTTCTATCAGTAACTGATTTGACTCACATGTGGTGACAGGACATAACTGTTCAACATCAGAATGTAATGGAAACACTTTACCCTTAGTTAATTCTTTATCATGAACAGATCTGTCTTTACAGTCTATTTTTTTAGCAATATGATGCAATATTATTTTATGGCATAATACACAAAATGCAGTTTTTGTTGAAGCACACACTAAACATTTGTCATTTTTCACATGGTTTTCTTTGAGATACCAGTCAAATATTGTAATACATTTGCATAATGCCTTACTATCAACCTGCCATAATAAGGTTTTACATTTACTAATGTGCTGTGTATACCAACATAGCAATTTACTAAAGTTTGGTTTACTCCTGCATGAATTATAAATAATATCCATACTGTCTAGTAATATACAAACTGTCTAGGAATACACAAACTATGTATGAATATACAAACTGTCTTAAGAATATACAAACTCTCTTAAGAATATACAAACTGTTTAACATCATCCACACCAAATATGTGACACAGAAAAAAGTCTTACCAGTTAGCAAGAAAACAGGTGATCAAGCTGTTATTGCAGATGGCTAGAAATTTTTCAGGGTCACTTGAGAAGCTGGTGAAGCACAACAGGCAGCGGACTACTGTGCTAGTGGACATTCACCTTTTCTTGAAGAATTTATGGCACTGCGAATTTCTTGAACTAGTCTCACTCCGGATTTTAGACATCTAAAAAACTTTACTACTGCAAGCTGCATAAACTGGAATACTTCTGTTTAGGATTTACACATACGTACAAATGTTAGTTACTGCAATTTGACTGAAGTGACCCTCTGCAGGGCTTACCATCACTCCCCCTGTGTTTGAATTGCAGATTGTAGGTTCAAATGCAGGCTAGCTTCCCATTGAAAAAATTACATGGAGCTGCTTACTGCTTGGTGTGATGGATTTGAAGTGTTCTTAAGACACTCAGTCTTGCTGGCTGGATTCTGCTAAAATTCAAAGTCTGGTTATATTTGCATTCACAGTCTGTTGCATACAGAAACTTGCAGAATATACACTGATGAGAGAATATACTTTGCAGCATCAACTTTAGAGAGCAGTAACAAATAACTTTTATAATAAATCAAACTGGACAAACGTTGCAGCTTAAAAGTACTGTTCCAACTTTACTTCTCATATAGTACAGATGATGCGAGAGATATAACATTTACCTTAGGACAAATGAGTCCCTACCATACCTCTAACATAACTGGATTTATACAGCTCTTTATATACACTTTTTAGTCATGCATAAACATATACATTTCCTCTTGATATTCTATTTTGGAGAATTGCTCATCCTGTAGAAACAATACTAAGCTTCCTTGTTTAACAATGTCTTGTAAGAGACCATCTTTTCTGACAGTGTGAACATCCTGTAACAGTGTCCTGTTGTCCATGCAGAAAAACATATTTTTGAGGAAACACATTGTCCTGTATTCTATTTGGATCTTTGTATAAGAACATCTTTTCTTGTGCCTATGCTGATAGTCATGTCCTGTTTTCCATGCAGAAAAACATATTTCTAATAAAACACATTGTCACAGTGTCATAAACATATCCTGTTGTTTTAGGAAACATATTGTGTCCATTTTTTATATGCAGAAAAACATGTCAGTGTTCTTTAAAAGCAGATTTTGCATTTTTGCTCTTGCATACATCCTGTTTTTAAGTCTGTAAGGGAAAAATGTCCATTCAGCAGGTTCCTTATTTTCCAAGCCATGGTCATTTAGTATGACTGCTGATCACATATTACTAAACTCTGTTTCTGCATTTAAGCAAGCTTTTTCTTTCAACATATTTACAACAGAATTAATTTCAGCCTTATATTCATAATATCTAACACTATCCATGGCACTCAGTTCTATACAGGAAGTGGTAGAAGATTAGGGTAGTTCTTGGGAGTACTGGCCAAACTGTGTGTTGTACATTTGAATACTACCTTGAGTCTACTTTGAAAATAGACAATGCCTAGTGGGAACTACCTGGTCAACAAATATAAGCAAGTAATTAAGTAAAAGAATAAATAAACAATCAATTTACATTGTAACTTTTCGGAGCAGTAAGGCACTTTCTGGCAAATTTCCAGAATGTGAGCTTAGACTGTGATTACTTGGAATGTACTTCAACAGTCACAAGCAGTTCAACTGCATCTGTGCCATTCAGTCTAATGGCTTTAATCTGAAAATACTTTCTTATAGCCGGTATACCCATCCACACCACCAAACGTATATATTCCAACTACTTGGACCCACAGCATTGTGTAAAGGAAAAACTCCCCAAAACAGGGCACAGTGGTGTCAAGCAATCACTGCTTTCATTCTAGTACAAGCTAGTAGGTGATTCTAGTGTAACTACTGTGCAAGTAAACAGGAAACAGCTTCCTAACAATTTTTCTTTAGGATTAAACTACATATTTTCCATTTCTGAAATTTCCCTTAACAGTAATTTCTAGGCCATATTTTGAGTCTGTGTTAGCTGTCTTTTCCAGTAGATAATTGGAAAGGTATAGTCTTTAATCATTACAGAGTTTTACTTATTGGTATCTACTGTTATCTCATCTTTTTATATTAGCAATAAATGCACAGCTCATTCACATGTCTTTTTCTGGCCCGGTACATTAAACCATGCCTTTTGTCTCCTTTGACTATTTTCTTTACGCAAGGATTTACATTTAATTTGCTTCCCACATTTTGCTTTGTTATAATTTTGCTCCTCACTGACTTCATATTTTTTCTTTGTACTTAGCAAACATAATTTCTTACAGTTTGTAGGCTCCTTGATGTATTCAGATAACCAGAATATTTCTTCCTGAGGATTGTCTCTAGATCATCTTGTGTTTGCCCCATGCCTCTTAACGTCTTTGCTCAAGAATTCTGGGCAAAGGCAAAATAATATGCGTGTATGTTTGTGTGTGTGTGTGTGTGTGTGTGTGTGTGTATGGGGGGTGGGGGTGTTCAAAGGCAAAAATCAGGGATGTTTTTAAAATATTACTCTGATTCATTTAATAGAGCAAAAGGTTTGCATCAACACGCATATTTTGAATAATAAGATGTATGAAACTCTGTCTGGCATAACTGACCAGCTGTAATCCTCACTGATTCAGCATAAAATGAAAAATATGAGACGATCAGAGATGTGCAAAATTAGGGATAGTTGAGAAGAGGTATGACAACTTCTACTCAGTTATTAACAGTTTTGCTCTTGGTTCAGCTGTTATCCTAAGTCATGATCACAGATTTTGTTGTGTCAGCATCTGCTTATGTAAATTACTATGCTTCAGACTGTGACACAAGGGGAGATAGTGATGCACAAGGCAGGCCACCTCAGACTACAAGGAGATAAAGGTATTGTACCCTAACAGTGGCATTTCTTTATGTGCAACAGCAAGTGGTAACATTAAAAAGGCTTATGATTGCCTTAAAGATTTTAATGACACTATTGGTACAGTACCTAGAAAGCTTTGTTATTAGTACTATAAACATCAGTCATTAAAACCTCTCAGTAAGGTCACATACATGCTTAACTTTCCTTTTATATCACTGACTTAAATGGCTCTAGAATTGGTGATTTCCTCACATTTTTCTTTAGTTTATATTGTCTGGGTAAGACACAAATACTTGTTTTTAGTGGTGACTTAAGAGCATCCATCTGGTCAGGTGACTTGTTTTGGCTCAATGTGCATTAATTTGGAGGTCATAAGAACCAAACTCAGATTAACATTGTACAATGCACTTGCCTTAAGTTATCATGCTATATTGCTAGCTGTACACTGCTGTATTTTGTCTAACAATCATGTCCATTTCATTAAGTACTGCAACAAAAAAAAAAAATGTCAGCTGCACCTCTTTGGTGGTGTGATAATGCTAAAAATTCTGCTGTTTTGGGCATACCGTTGTGTGTCTTTATCTTTCATCAGAACTGATGTAACCTTTATGAAGTGAGTTCAGGAGGGCACATTTTTTGTAAGCTGACATATATGTGCTAGGTTACCTGTTATTATGTTGCTCTTGCATTGGTGATGGCACATTTATGAAAACATAACTCTGATTGGCACATCACACGTTGTATTGCACAACCATAAGTAAACTGATTAGGTGAAACAATGATAATATTTATACAGAGAACTAATAAACTGTTTTGTGAAAGATGACTGTGAAATCCACTACTTGCATATTCACAGATAAACAAGACATAAGCATTCCTATTATGGTACGTATTACCACTCTCAGTTAAACAATAACATGTTTCTAAATATGAGTTGCAAAAGGTTTGTTTACTTTTTCCTCTCTCCTTGGTTTCAAATGATTTATGCAACTGGAAAACACCAAAGTGCTGATAAGTAACCAGACTAAGCGGTTGCTAGGAGGCAGTGGTAGGATTTCATCTTTTTATCAGTGGGATCTAATGGAGGAAAGGTGAATGACAGCAATTTCATTGTGTGCTTTATTAGCTTTGCCTTAGCTTTTGAAAAGGCCAAACATCAGCTTGCATATTTAGCAGCACAGAGTCTCAGTGGAAGACTGGTCATCAAATAATTCTGCCTGCAGTATGTATTGTGTTCGAAAGTCTTGTGGAAATTATTATTCATTCTCATATTTAACTTTTATAAAAAGCCTTTAATATTTGAACTGTAAAAGCCATAGGTTATATTGTTATATATTTCTTTATCAGCAGTTTTGGTCACATTCTGATTTTTTAAAGATCTGCAGTAAATAGTATACTTTCTCATAACGTTGTAGAACAATACAAATATGTATATCTGATATATACAGCATTGTAATAAAATGGTTCATATAACCAATGAAAATAAATGGAATACATTCAAGATCCAAAATGTATTTTTCTTATTTGTTCGTACTGTAGTTTTAAACACACACACACACACACACACACACACACACACACACACACACACACACACACACACACACACACACACACACACACACACACCCTGCTGTCAGTTTACATTAACTCTGCTAGCACTGTAGAACTTTGCTTCCCTGCCATAACATATAAACCTTAGCTCCAAAATGTGAATTATAAATACAGTGCAGTTAATTTGTTAATTGTATTTTCTCTAATATTTATTTAATCTTATTCAGAGTTGTGGGAGAGCTCAGGTTTATTTTGGCACTCGTGTGGTCAAAAATATAGAACCACTTCTGAATGAGCTGCCAGCTAATGCCAGGATGCAGGCAAACACATAAATTAATCTGCTACAAGTACTTGTGTGCAAGTAGTTCATGGAATGCTTGTTGCCACAATTGACAAGTGCCCTAAATCCCACTAGCCGATCCTAGAGATTTACCTATTCTTCCCAGCATCTGACTCTGCTGAATTACATAGCCTTACCAGAACCCTAACTCTAACCCTAAAACTCCCTGTCCCTAACACTGACCATAGCACACTCCTTGCAAACCATAATGTCCTTGATCTCTCTCTAAACTTAAAACGTCACTCCCCTCCTCTCTAAACCTAAAGTTTCTGGTCATTCCATAACCCTAAAACTCCACTCCCACTACTTAACCATAAACTTCCCTTCTGCTTCCTAAATGTTAAAATCCCCTCCTGATCCCTAAACCTAAGGTTCCTGATAACTCCATAACCTTAAAAGTCCCCTACCACTCCCTAAACCTGACTTCCCTCCTGCTTCCTAAACAAAGTTCCCCATCCTTAAACCTAAATCCACTCCTAATAATTACCTAAAATCCTAACCTGCACTCCCATCTCCTCCCACACTAACCTTGTCCTGATGCACTTTGCCTGAACATGTAATTGAATTTGAGCGAGGGCAGCCAGCCATGCAAGCTACAAGATACTTGAGTCACTGACTGGGACATAGTGGTATGTGAGTGCCTGGGACTCGAGTGCTTGTAGTAGACAGCCCCCCAGTACACACACACACACACACACACACACACACACACACACACACACACACACACACACACACACACACACACACACACACACATGGGAGATTCAGAAACTCACAAATTCACCTAACAATATATCTTTCAGATGTAGTAAGGAATTGGACACTCCAGAGAAAACTCTGAATCAAAGGTACCCACTTTCTGACATTAAACCAGTGATCTAAGCACTGTGAACAAGAAATATTAATTTCTGTATCACTGTGACAATCAGCTGAATTGTCTTGTTATTTTTTCTTACATTTTTGTGTGGCATGTTGTTTTATATTTACACAGGTGTTGCTTTTATTTACTGAAAAGCTGGTAAGTATTACTACAGTAAAATATAATGAGAATACATTTATATTGTGGTGCATGTATCTGTATTGCACATGCAATGATGTTAGCCTGTAAAATAAAAATAAAAACAACGTATAAAATGACAGAGGACCTTTTATTAACAAAACAAAATATAAAAGTAAGCACTTTTGTGGGAAAAATCCACTTCATTAGACCATGTTTTTCTACATTCATAAAACAGTCAGTTATACCAAACTTCTTAATTCAAGTACCAATGCAGATTCAGGAATCAAGTCACATGATCATATATCATTATCTATTATATAAGGTCTTCATCTCTTCAATCTTGGTCTTAAAGAGACCTTATCTATGCAGCCTACTGATGTTGTGATTCCACCATGGAAGCTTGTTTTTTGAGTTAGTTCTGTACTTATTCCTGGTGGGTACAGCTGACTCTATTAACATGCTTGTATAGCCAATGAAGCCAAGGAACATTATACAGCATACTAAAAACATTCACAATATGGTAAGTGCCCTGGCATCATGCTGCCTGACGTTAGTTCCCACTGCCTCTATCAAGTAGAGCCACTATAGTGATCCCCGGGGTGAACTTTCTATTTCCCATCCACTCATCAAGATTTCTCTTGAAGAGGGTCAGTGAGGTGCTCTGCTAGACATGTATGGTAAGTCTATTCCAAAGCAAAAGCAGTCTCTGGGTTATGAACCTGTCCCTCCAGCATGTTCTGTTGATTATGGTAATGAGGTTGAGGTCTCTCGAGCATGTGGTGTGAAGTGATTTGGATTTCTTTAGATGTAGCATTTCTAACAGTGCTGGGTCAGATATGCTTTGTAAGTCAATTAGAGATTGACTCTTAGTAGATGATATGAGAGAGACTATCTGGAGTATTTTTGAGTCTGTCCGTGTAGGACATGCGTTTAAGGCCCAGGATCCTATTTGAGAGGTACTTTTGTGGCCTTTCCAGTTGTTGCATGTGTCTAATGAGGTACATGCCAAATGGGGTTTTATACTCTGATTGGCCTAATGAGGGAAGAGCTGAGAGGGATGATGACCTCTTTCTTTCTGGATGCAAAACCCTTGGTAATGAGATGTGCCACATAGAAGGACTTTCTGACCACTTATGAGGTACATGTCAGCTGAAGAATTCTGGGGATAGGCTGGATATATCTATATTCTCATTTGTGTTTAGTTTTCATTTATTTTCTCAATACATTAATATACAGGAAATTAGAAAAACAGGCAAACCTTTTTGTTTATCTCAATGATTTAAGTACACTCTGGAGTCCTTCCCATACCTGGTTTCAAAAATTTCTTTAAAGCATACCTGTCTGATTAAGTACACCAGAAAAAGGTGTACAGGGGCGCACAACCATCTCACCAGCACATGGCACCTGGTGTTTGGTGCTGATTTGATGAGCCAGTGCAAGGGAGCTTTGGGATTGCAGAACAGTTTCTTTAATGTTCCACTTTGGCGTGCAAACAACTATTACATTTAACGTAGTCAGCGTTTATTTTTCACATGTCACATTTAATCTAGCTGTAGCTCATTTTTCAGTCGGAGGTGAGAATGCATTTGATGCATAAAGTACCAAATCACAGTTATTCTTTTAAACATCCTTATCAAGTAAGTAGTGAGTCTTATTGGAAAGATGGTCTGGTAGTTAACAAGTGGTTTAAGGCTCTATAGTCTTATGTGATGCTTCATCTTTCTGTACTGCAGAGTATGATTCTCTCAGCCTTCTTTTGCCTACAGTGTGACTCTAAGCGAGTTGCTAGACGTTCTTCCCAGGTTGTATCTGGAGTGGTTCTATACTACCCTGGTTAACAGAAAAAAAAAAAGATCACATGAGTGAATAAAAAAGGATTTTAGTAAGCATAGGATATAGGAAGAACAAAATTCATGTACCTCCATACAGAAAGAAAAAGTGGGGAAAGGAAATATAAAATAAAATAAAAAAAATACAAAAAATATGGCTATACATGAAAGCTTGATGTGTGGCAGATAAAATGTAAAGATTCGCCTGGGGTAATGTGTACAAAAAGAATGTAACACTTTCTTAAAAATTAGCAATCCTGTAAATAATGTGATATCTGAAAAGAATGGAATGTAAACTGATATCCTCTTTGGAAAACTGACAGGTGTTAATGTGAGAAGGTGGTTTTGGTCATCAGATTTATCATGTTTTCTTTTCTTCACAGTCAAGGAAAGTTCACCCACTAAATGCAGAGGAGAGAGACCTGTTACTGCCTAACCTGAACGCTGTGGGCTGGAATGAGGTTGAAGGCAGGGATGCAATTTGTAAAGAATTCCATTTCAAGGACTTTAATCAGGTAAACATAGACTCGGCCCTTTATCCTCTTATTCTCAGTAAATATAAATGTTTGCTATTCTTAAATTTAAGGATGGTATTTGGTAATCTTTATTATATTAGCATTCAACTTGCTGTATGTTAAAATATTTTGTACTACAATTAATTATCAACTGCTTACTAAAATGTGTTTGTAAAGGTTTACACAATGGCAGCTAGATAATTTTCTGTGAAATAACGGTAGGAATGAAAACAAACGTGTTTCATGATACCTTGATTTTTTGTGTAGTGCTGCTAATATCCCGTGCATCGCTCTGTTTTATAGTTTTTTTTTTTGCACTACAAAGTGTCTTAATAAGGACAGCCATTTTGATATTTCATTTATTTAGTTATTAAATCACTAACTAGATAAGCAGAATGGATGGCACAGGCTCTTCATCAGTTACATCATACTTACAATATGCAAAATAAATAGGGCCAGTACTGGTGGCATAGAGGGATAAAGCCTTTGCCATGGTCTGGGCCTTTTGGGTAAATCAATTTCAAATAGCAGCTCGGGCACCTAATGATGCTGGCAGTGCTGGGTGCACATGCTTATCCTAGGAAGGAGGGTTTGTGATGCTACTCTAATGACAGAGCCTCAGCTGGGAATAGAGGGTGCAAGTGCAGGGAAGGCTTGGGCCTGACCGCCAAACCAGTGATGGTAGCCCATGTCAGAGTTGTGGAGGAGCACCTCTACATGGATAAAACGGCAAAGGCAGTTCTCGTCACCACCAAGAAATGAAATTAGGACAGTATAGAAAATGTCCTCATACCTAGCAACCTTCATGGATGCTTGAATGATGCCTTCCCCTGAATGGCTCTTACATACATGGCTCAATACCCCATGTTTGGCAGTTTGGATGTGACCTTTTTAAGGGTTAGAGCAAGTTGTGAGTTTCATTGTTTTGCTCTGGACTTACTAGTTTATAGCTGTACTTTTTCTTGTTGATCACTGATGGGTCATACTTCTGTCATGGGGCAAAAAAGCACCATATGTATAACAATTGTTAAATATTACAGTAACACCCCCCACACACAAACCTGTATTTTTTAGTATCTTTTAACATAATTACTAATATCTGAACCTTGTTCAAAAGTACACTCCAGTAAAGTAATTCAGATTCTTAAATCCAGGCAAGTTGCTCATTACTAACTCAATTAATCACTATGGCTACTCTTTGTACTTCATAGCAACAGTGAAACTATGGAGTGCTATGCCATCAGATATCTTATTAGTGTCTAGTAGTAATTCCCAAAACAACTAAGTGATTACTTGGAGCTGTGTCATACAATTTTTAGCTTTCTGGCTAATCACTGAGGATTGTGTCCACTAAATATGGGTAGGGGTGGGCATACCTCTTAACTTCTAAGTGCAAGAAATCTGGGAAAAAATGGGTGGACAAAGGACAAATTTCAGGGATAAATATTAAATATTGCTCTTATTAACTTAGAAAGTGGCTAAAATGACAGGTTTTGCATTAGCATGCATTTTCCAAAGTATATGATGCCTGACACTCAGACAGATGCCATTATTTAGTGACATTAATATCCACTGATTTGCCAGTAAGACGCAAATGTTAAGAGGATCAAACAAAAAAAAAATCTAAGGCAGAAATCTAGACATTCTGTGATAATCTGGACAGTTGAGAGATATGGAAGCGGGAGAGAAGACTGTGGATGAAAGCAGCTTACCCTCTTGTTGTTTGATTTTTTAAATCTAGCTTCACAGGACGAGTGTGCATTTGTATGGAATGTGTTTGAATGTTCTCTGGTGACTGCGAGAAAAAAAGTTGAAAAAAATTCACCCACCGTTCTTGACTTTGCCTATATTGTTGATTTGTGCTTCACTAAAGTTGCATTTTTATGGCAATTCATTGAGGATTACTGTCACTAAATTGTGATGAACTTGCTCTGGATGAAACTAACTTATCCTCTTGTTTCTTGCTCCTTATAAAGTTTGACTATACAGAGCTAGTGATCATGGGTAGGAATATCATTGGAGTATTTATTCTCTGGCGAGTGTTTCAGTGAAGCACAGTTGAAACTGGCCCTAATTTCACAGATTGTCTCTGACTTTGCCTCATATTTTGGTCTCTGTCCCATACAAGTTGTGTTTTCCTGGCAAATCACTGAAAATTGTAGTTACTAGATATTGACAAACCTTCAGATTTCATGTACTTCACAAAATGCATGCCAATGTCCTCATTATTTTTTGGATTTGTCCCTGATTGTGTGTGTGTGTGTGTGTGTGTGTGTGTGTGTGTGTGTGTGTGTGTGTGCGCATGTGTGTATGTGAGTGTGTGTGTGTGCGTGTGCTTGTTATAGATAAGATATAGCTGTAGAAATGCATGTGAAATTATCACAGTCAAATGAGGTTTACATGACAAAGTGGCTATAAATGTGTTGGGTGGCAGTGGGGTGTATTTGTAGATGAAAGCAATTTACCCTCTGGTTATTTGCTCATTTGTGCATGTGTATGAGATAAGTAGGAACACTCGTGGTAATTGTTTATTTGAAACAATGTCAAAACTATAACTTTTTACAGTCTCTGATTTTTCAGAGTGCCACAATATTCTGTTTACTTTTTGGTATGTTATTTATAAGATTTATGGTTTTCAACAAATCAGTGGGGATTGTAGTCACTAAATAATGGTTTAGATTTTAGTTACAGATTTGATATCCTTCAAAAAATGCATACTAGGGGCGTGGCCAAGGATGAACACAGGATAGCAGCAGATTTCTTCAGCTCCACCAATTTCATTACATTGACAGGAATTAATTACTTAAAAATTAATTCTTGAAGTAATTTTCTTTCTAAATATGTTTGTTTTATATAGTTCTTGAACTATATCTAAAAAAGAAAGGAAATCTTAATAATATTCCTGTCAGAAATTACTTTGGAAATTTTCCTGTCAGTTTATCAGTCTGAAATGAGTTCCAGTAAGACAAATTCTCAAGACTCCAGCATCAAGAAAGAACTTCAGTCTCTGATAATTATAGTCCAGCAACTTACTGCTAAGATGGATAAAATGGATACTAAAATAGACACTTTCATAGAAAAAACTACAAAACAAATAGACTTGTTACATATGGACCTGCAACAACAGAAGATCCAGATGACAGGCATAGAAGAAGCTGTGAATGACATGGAAAATAAAATACAAGAACAGGAAATCAACATTGAGTTTCTGCTGAAACAAAATACACATTTACAAACAAAGCTGGATGACCTGGAAAATAGATCTAGGCGCAATAACATTAGGATTTTTGGACTGCCAGAAAATATTGAAGGTAACAATATTACTTCTTTTTTAACAACATGGCTCCCTAAAACTTTAGATTTACCAGAAGCATTCTCTTTTGGTAAAATACAAGAACAGGAAATCAACATTGAGTTTCTGCTGAAACAAAATACACATTTACAAACAAAGCTGGATGACCTGGAAAATAGATCTAGGCGCAATAACATTAGGATTTTTGGACTGCCAGAAAATATTGAAGGTAACAATATTACTTCTTTTTTAACAACATGGCTCCCTAAAACTTTAGATTTACCAGAAGCATTCTCTTTTGGTATCGAAAGAGCACATAGATCTATAGCTAATACTAACTCTAACAAAAACTATCCTAAATCAGTTATAGTTAGATTTCTATCATCTTTTGATAAAGAGATGGTTCTTAAATCTGCTTGGGCTAAAGCTCCTGTTAAGTTTAATGAGACAACTGTGCTTTGACAATGACTATTCTTCCATGGTAATTGCTAAAAGAAAAGTTTTTCTGCCACTAATAAGGGAGCTTAAAAAGCACAGTTTAAAACATACCTTCTGTTTCCTGCCAAGCTTAAAATCTTCCTTCCTGATGGTCCTAAGGTCTTCGATGATTTAGACTCTGCTTTACTGTTTGTCAAAGAAAAAGGATTTTGGATAAAATAGAAGAAATGGAATGGGCTAGTTCTTCATTAAAGAGATTGGCAACTGAAGCATCCTGGAAGACTTCAGAGAAGAAGAAGAGACTAAAAAACAAATGATTTGTTATATGTTTTTTTTCTCTCATCATTTTAGTTCATTATTAATCTTTTTGAATATAGTTCCTGCATTTCCAGAAAGCCACAAATATTTTGGAAAAGATTTAATCAAAGTTATTCTCTATGTGCAAAGAAATGTTTTGTTTCATAACCAGTCAAAATGCCTGAGGATTTAATGGCAGGCTGTGACTCGATTTGTTTTTCTTTCTGAAAAAAGTAAGGTTAGTAATTTGATACATTTTTTTATCTTTACCTTTTTTTTTCCTTCTTCTTTTATTATTTTCTTTGTTTAAACAATGACATTCTATTTAGATTATGTAGTGGGTAAAAGGGTGGGGGAGGGCAGGGAGAGAACAGTAATGAAAATATCATTAATAGAATAATAACCTATTTATTTCTTGTAAAAGTTTATAAGTTCTTCAAATGCTATTTCTAATTATTCTTTCTTGATTATACTGCTTATGCTTGTTTGTAAATAATCTGTCATGCTTTAACTAATAATAATCAGAACTAAATAAGAGTAAATAATATGTTTTATTTTTAACTCTATTAATATAAACAGTAAGTAACATTCCATTGTATATACTTCTTACAGCTTTCTCTTACATTTTTTTATTTCTGACTCACTCCATTTTATTTTCTACTCTCTTTTTCTTTTCTTTATTAATATATAGAAATGCTTTAGACTGTGTGGGCACAGTGAATAATAGGATTTGTATGAAAATTGAGTTGGGAGAAGAATGCTGAGTTTTATTGCTTGTTGGTAATTTTGAGTTTAATTTCACTTGCATAGAGGCTGTGATGATCTGTGGAATACATTGTGGAGGTTCTGTCATGTTTAGATGCATTTACACTGCTAAATGAATGTTTGTCACTAGTTTTAATAAGTTTCCGCCAAAATGTTAAGAGAGACAATCTGGGATGTGGGCTGTCTTATGCACAATGTCCTTGAGTTACCTCAGAATCTTCAAATCACAGAATTCTCACAGAGAAACTGAAAGCAGTTAGTATAAACATTGACAAGGTTATCACGCTGACATACCACAGATTCAGGAAAAATACTCTGTTCATAAAATATGTCAGTTATAATGAGTTTAAATGATGTAGTTTCTTGTAGTAAGTAAATGTCTTATTTTAGAAGGCATAAAAAATGAAACATTTATTTAAATGTTTTTGAAAATCTACTTAACAGCAGCATAATAATCTGTGTTAAAAATTTGTGTTCCAAACATATACTTTACTATAACTCATTTAATTCATCTGATTGACAAACATAAATAATCTTATAACTCTATTCTGGAAGAAATGTCATGTGATATATTTTAAAGCAGTAGGTTAGCATGATTGTAAAATCTGGTTACCAGTATGTGTTTGCTGTGCATTATTTTGTATAAAGCAGACAGATTTATTCTAGGGACAGCAAGTAGGATAGTGCTCTACTAACACACAACTCAGTGAGATCAGATATATATATATATATATGTGTGTGTGTGTGTGTGTGTGTGTGTGTGTGTGTGTGTGTGTGTGTGTGTGTGTGTGTGTGTGTGTATGTGTGTGTGAGTGTGATGGCTTTTTTTTCTGAGAATCTGCATAACTATCTAATATGATTTATAATAATTTCTATGAATACAATATTTTACTCTATTGACAAAATGAATGTTTGCCACAAGTTTTAATAAGTTTCCCGCCAAAATGTTAAGGGAGACAATCTGGGATGTGGGCTGTCTCTTGCATAGTGTCCATGAGTTTCCTCAGAAGCTTCACTCACAGAATTTTCACAGAGAAACTGAAAGCAGTTAGTATAAACATTGACAAGGTTATCACACTGACATACCACAGATTCAGGAAAAATACTCTATTCATAAAATATGTCAGTTATGATGAGTTTGGATGATGTAGTTTCTTGCAGCAAGTAAATATCTTATTTTAGAAGGCATAGAAAATGAAACATTTATTTAAATGTTTTTTGAAAATCTACTTAACAGTAGCATAATAATCTGTGTTAAAAACTTGTGTCCCAAACATATACTTTACTATAACTCATTTAATTCATCTGATTGGCAAGCATAAATAATCTTATAACTCTATTCTGGAAGAAATGTCATGTGATATATTTTAAAGCAGTAGGTTAGCATGATTGTAAAATCTGGTTACTAATATGTGTTTGCTGTGCATTATTTTGTATAAAGCAGACAGATTTATTCTAGGGACAGCAAGTAGGATAGTGCTCTACTAACACACAACTCAGTGAGATCAGATATATATATATATATATATATATAGGTGTGTGTGTGTGTGTGTGTGTGTGTGTGTGTGTGTGTGTGTGTGTGTATGTATGTATATATGTGTATGTGTATATGTATGTGTGTGTGTGTGTGTGTGTGTGTATATGTGTGTGTGTATATGTATGTGTGTGTGTCTGTGTTTATGTGTGTGATGGCTTTTTTTTTTAGGTAATAACGCAGGTGTTTCTGAGAATATGCATAACTATGCAATATGATTTATAATAATTTTATGAATACAATATTTTACTCTATTGACAATAATGAGTTTAAGTAAATGCTCATATACAAACAATTCAAGATTTTTTTGGAAGCTGTTGATAGAATTCACATGACAGAAAATAGATGCATCTTAATGCATGTAATGTTTGAATCATATTAGCCAAAGTTTTTGATTTAAATGAATGTTAGAACATAATTTTCTCTCCTCTTGATTTCTAACATTAAGATTATTTGAATGCTATTAGAATACAAGTGTTATATATTACATAGATCTATATAATAGTATGAACAGTTTTTAAAAAAAAAAAAAAGTTTATTTTAGTTTATATAATGCTGTTTTACCAAATGTGTAGTTTTGTCTTGATAGATAATTGAATTGAAAACTGTTAACCTCAGTTAAATATAACTAGTATTAAATTGATAAGGTGGTAGCTGAGGTACTGCTGCTTAGGGTAGGGGGTTAACTTGAGTAGTAAATACTGCTCTAAGTTGGAGTTTTCAACTCCAGGTGGGATGCAAGGTTTAATCCTTACATTATTTTCACTTGTTCATTGTTATATGTATATAGTTTTGACATCCACAATATATTTTGTACACTCATTGTCACTACAAACAAAACTGAATCCTATGCAAAATCCCATAAGAGATTTAATAAATACAGCTATATTTAAAGGTACACCTAAAAGAGGAGATGTAACATTATTTATCTTGTTATTTGTTATTTCGATCATAAGATTCTTGAGTTTTAAAAATGCCAAATGACATCTTTAAAAGGAATTTCTTTAAACATTAATGGATTGAATAATCCGTGTAAAAGGGCAAGCCTAATAAGATACATTAATCTACACAAGGCCAATCTAGTCTTCCTGCAAGAAACCCATCTCTTGAAAAAAGATATTGATAAACTAGCCACTAATAAGTATACAGTATTGGTTAGTTCAGAGCACACTCAGAAAAAGAGGAGTGGCTATTTTATGGAATAAAAGTATGCCCATTCCTAAAACCATTAAGTCTTATCAGGATGACAAAGGAATGTTTTGTATGGTTACAATACAAATTAATGGGAAGACTTACACTTTAATTAATGTATATTGGATACCTGGAATTGGTATTAATACAGTGAAACATCATATTGATAAGATCATATCATTCTCTGTAGGGGATATTATTTTAGCTGGTGATTTTAATTGTATACTACATGAAAGTGATACTACCACTATAAAGAAAAGAAGAATTACATCTAATGCAAAACATTTAAATGATTTTGCTAATTCTTATCATTTGAATGATATTAATAATCAGATAGAGTCAAAATCATTACCATACACCTTTTTTTCTAACAGATACAAAACTTATTCAAAATAGATAGGGTCTTTATTTCTAACCAGATGGTAACAGATTTAATTAATTCCAAAATCATTTCATGTCCTATATCTGATCATAACTCAATTGTTTTGAATTCATGATAAAAATACTCATAATGTTCAGATCAAAAGGATACCAGCATACTTAACTCAGCTAAAAGACTATAAAGAATATATACTTTCAGAAGTACAACATTTTCTAGACATAAATAATACTCCTGAAGTCTCCATTGTCTATGTTTGGGATGCCTTAAAATCATATCTATATGGACAAAGTATCAGATGGTATAATAACAAAAGGAAATCTTGGGATAAGGAATTGTTAGATATTCAAAGTAAACTAGACTCTTATAAACATAATAATAAAGAAAATATTATGGACAAGAAAGTTATTGAAGAAATAAACAAACTAAATGAGAAATACAAAGAAATTTTGACTCATAAAGTTAAAATAACTTTAGAGAATACAAGTTTTTGTCTTATTCAATAAGCCCCAAATACTTACATAGACTTAAAAATAAAACAAAAAGATTGAATAAACAAAACCATATCAAAGAAATCTTTTCTCTAAGGAAAAGAAGAATGTTTCTAGTATACCAGAAATACTGGATGAATTTAGAAATCACTTTCACAAGATTAACCATAACAACATTAACATGGAACCTAAAGATAAAATAAAGGAGTTTATAACCACAAACATGAATAAAAAGCTTAATAAACAACAGATTAAACTATTGGACAAGAGTATTTCATATACAGAAGTTATTACACAAATAAATAAGCTTAACTCAAACAAAGCACCGGGTAATGATGGTATTATACCAGAGATATATAAAATCCTTTCTAAAACTACATATTCATTAATACATAAGGTTTTTATTCTGGCCCAAACTGAGTTAATAACCCCCCCCATCTTGGCAATATACATTTATTTCACCAATTTTAAAACCTAATAAAGATCCAACTAGATGTTCTTCATATCGACCCATCTCATTACTTAATGTTGATTATAAAATGTTTATGAGTATTTTTGCTGATAGATTGAAGACAATTATCCCCGGCATTATAGACATAGATCAGACGGGTTTCATTGTAAATAGAAATACTTTTGATAATATAAGAAGAACTTTAACATTAATTGATTTTGCAAATAGGAAAAAGAAAGATTTAACACTTATTAGTCTTGATATAGGTTCAGCAGTTGATTCAGTAAGTTGGGACTATCTGTTTACCTTACTGAAATGCACAAATTTCTCTGATGCATTTGTAAATTTAATTGAGCATTTATACAAAGGAACGCTGGCTTATATTAAGGTAGGAACATATGTTTCACAAAAATACCCATTCTTAAAGGTACAAAGCAAGGATGTCCACTTTCTCCACTATTATTCACTTTAGTAATGGAGCCTTGGGCTAATTTGATTAGAAACAGTACTGACATAGAGGGTTTTGAAATAGAAGAAAATACAACATCAAAATTCAACTTTTTGCAGATGATGTTCTAATTACATCAGCAGGATCTAATTCTTCTATGCAGTCTTTATTTGATAAAATGATGAATTTTAAAAGTATTTCTGGTTTAATATTCAATGAAGAAAAACTAAAATACTACCTATATATACACGAAAAATACTCTCATTAGTGATTTTACTAAATATGTACCCAACTCAGGTCAGATAACTTATTTAGGTATAATACTATCTAAAGATATTAAATCTATTATATATAATAACTATAATACCTGTTTTCTTAATATACAAAATCTTTTAATACCTAGAATAATATGTTTTTACTATGGAGGAGAGACTTACAATTATTAAAATGATAATATTCCCCAAGATTTTATACTTAATACAATCAATAATACTTTCACCTACAAAAATAACTATCAAGAAACTGAATACACTAATGTTAAATTTCTTATGGGCACCTAATAGACCTAGGATTGCATTAAAGAAACATACTAATAGCTGGTCTCAAGGGGTATTTCTTTTCCAGACTTTAATTTATATATTATCTCTTCTATTATAAAAGTTATTACTTTATTAATAGATCGGTCATATGTCGCAAAATGGAAAGATTATTGGGAGCTAATTAGTATGCACTTCATGAAAATCTCCTTAACACATAAAAATATGATTATAAATAACTCCATGTTGTGGTTGCTAAAGGAATTTTGTACTTCACCTATTACACCTAAACATATGGTCTGTTACCCATTAAATATTATTATTAGTTATCGTAACTTTATATTCATGCACCCTAAGTATAGGGAATGGAATTTTATTGTATTCCTATAATTTATACTCAGGGTATGCTTATGTCATCTACTTCTGAAGGAGCTCATTTAGCTATAGATAATAATCTAAAGTACTGGTATCAGCTGATATCTGATAATAAAGTTAAAAATCTAGATTTCTTAAAACAAGAATTTGATCTAAGAGAAACTTGCTGGTTAGAGGTTCAGATCTTTAGACAACATCTCATTGATAGAATAGATCTAATGTCTATAACAGTTAAAGAATCTATTCCAAAACTGATTGATTACTTGATAATAAATTTACAGCATAAAGTTTCTGATAAAGGTAAACTTTCATATATACATAAAATTATCAGACAAGAAACTTTTACAATGTAGATTCATACTGGAATTATTTCACCTCTATTAATGGGGACCCACCAACTCAACAAGATAAACAATATATATTGGAATCTGCTTATAGAACTACATCTTCCATTGTCTGGAGACTTTATACATGGAAATTTTTACATAGATCTTTTTATACACCTTTGATGATGAATAAAATTAATAATAAAGATAATCTATGTAAGAGATGTAATGTAGAAATTAATGCTGACTGGGCTCATATGTTTTATGACTGTATGAAGTTGAAAGAATACTGGAAGTCAAGTTAATGAATTTTTGCAGGCTCTTTTTACAGATAATTTCATTATTTCTAAGTCTCTTATATTATTCAACACACCTGTACCTCAATGTGTTAAAAGATTAAGCTTCCCTTGTTATGGTCTATCCTAGCAGTGGCTAGGAAAATAATAACTAGAAATTGGATTTCAGATACACCTCCTTCGTTCAATGAATTTAAAAATGTTATGAATATAATGTGTCATATGGAAATAAGCACAATTAGAATGAGAACAACTAGAAAAACATCACATTTTATTGTATGGGATAATTTACAAAATTTGTTAAAAAAATTCTAATTTCAATAGCACAGTATTTTAGTTTAATTAATTGATCTGATTGTAGTGGATGTCTTTGTAAATACTTTAGTTGTTTTGTTGAATATTATAATAATACCTATTTTTAATTATTTGTATAAAATTGTTATGATATTTCTCTTATATGTTAAAACAATAAATTTGTTTAAAAAAAATGCATACTAATGCAAAAAAAAATATTTTTTGTCTAAGTATATAAGACAAATCTGTCACTGATTCCAGGCCTTTGTCCTTTATTTTTTGGCTTTGTCCTGATTCTTGAACCAAGAAGCTGAGAGGTGTTATTTTTTATCACAGTCAGATGATATGTAGTCAGAAAAGCAGTTATAACTGCAGGGTGGGGGTGAAGGTTGTCTGTGGATGAAAGTAACTTACCATACTGCTTGCTCATTTTAAATAGATTGGCTTTGCAGTAGTAGTGTACATTTGCATGAAATAAGTTTTATATTTTTACTACTGCCAAACAACTGAGGTGTACACATTCTAAAATGGGGCTATAATTGCTGAATACAGGGTGTCTGTGGATGAGAATGTCTGACTCTGGCTGCCATGATCAGGTTAAATAGTCATAAGTTTCGCTTTGTAGGACAAGCACATTGGGATACTTTACTGTGGCCAGTTTTATTTCACAGTTCCACATTTGAGGTATATATGATCATGTGGCTGTAACTAATTGGTACAGACAGTAATGTGAATGGTCTTATATTAGTGAACCCAAAAGAGCATGAACATGTTTGTGTGTTCCAAAAATGTGTGTGTAAGGGGAACATGGTTTGAAAAATGTCCAGGGCCTTAGTTACATTAAATTTGCCACTGAGCACGGATACTAATTTTGAGAAGTCTTCTCCTTGGCAGACATAAACTAAAAGTTACTAACAAACCATGTATCTCAAATACTACTATACTAACAATATATATAAAACACAATTTGAATTATATTGTAAATATTGGAAATTGCTTCCCTGCTGATCTATAAAGAAACACTAATGCATTTGTTATGAAGTTCAGTACATAAGCAAATATACACCATACATGTAGCGTTCATTGAGCCAAATGTAAAAAAACTAAAATAACTAAATCCCATCAAATGTACAATATATATATATATATATATATATATATATATATATATATATATATATATATATATATATATATATATATATATATATATATGGGTTACCTTCATTTGATCGACAGCCCATCTGACTGAAACCCATTTGATTGAAATTCCATTTGACTGACAACCAGTAGTTCAGTACACTTCAAGGCAAATAACAGAGATTGGTCCCCCTCCCCAATGTCATGCGACCCTGGAGTTGGTATATATAGTTGGGGGGTGTGGGGGGATAGTTTCCTTTAAAAGAAGAAAATAACACAAAAAGTACAGATTTTGGACGAAAATAGGTGGGGGCTTCGCCCCTGACACCTCCCCTTACTATATATACCAACTCCAGGGTCGCATGACCTTGGGGAGGGGACAAATCCCTGTTATTTGCCTTGAATACTGGTTTTCGATCAAATGAAATTTTGATCAAATGAGTTTAGATCAAATGAAAGTTCGATCAAATAAAGGTAACCCATGTATATATATATATATATATATATATATATATATATATATATATATATATATATATATATATGGATCCCTCTCATATGATAGAAACTTCATTTTACTGAGACCAAAAGACTGAAATTTCAAAAGACTAAATTTTAAACTGGACCATATAAAAGCACCCCCCCCCCCAACTATATATGCTAACTCCAGGATCTCACTACAGTGGGGAAAAGTGCATATACCTTTCACTTACCTTACAGTAGTCTACATGCTGCCACTACTATGCCCTTTTCCCCACTGTAGTGCAGTCCTGGAGTTAGTATATATAGTTAGTGGGGGTGTGGGGGGGCGCAGCATTGTAGTCTGCTTTTATATGGTCCAGTTTAAAATTTAGTATGCTGAAATTTTATTATGGGTTTCAGTCTTATGGGTTTCAGTCAAGTGACTTTTCAGTCTTTTGAAATTTCAGTCTTTTGGTCACAGTCAAATGCGATTCAGTCAAGTGAGTTCTCTATCATATGTTAGGGATCCATACACTCACACATATACATATATATGTATATCAATATATATATATATATATATATATATATATATATATATATATATATATATATATGCATACACACATATACACATGGGAACATGTGTACATACATATGCACATATGTATAAAAATATACATAGAATATAAACATAGTTACAAATAAAAATATATAGAAAATATATAAATGTATATAAACATGAACTGTTGGGAGTACTACCATCTATAGTTAGTTAGTATTATTGGAATAATGAGTCTGATGCCAAGCGGGACCAGTTTTAATAACTAGGTGCCTTCAATTTTAAATAACTAGATAAAGATATGTGGTCATTCCATCCTGTAGGTCCAGTGGCGTTAGTTTTAATTTGCCAGTTACCGTCTTTATATTCCAATCTAATTTGGTAGGTCCTCACCTTTGGTCATCTTCCACTTCTTCAAGAATAAAAAACCTAAATGTGTGTCCTTTATTGCTGTCTAGGTGTCTCCAGGGGACATTTGATTGATTCTTACTTTTAATATCGCTCACATATTCATATATCCACTCTTTTAGTCGTCTTTCTGTTTTTCTGATATAAAAGGAGGGGCAATCCATACATAGGGCCATATTAACAACCATTTTGGTGTCACAGCTGCATATTTTGGGGCAAAAAAAATTTCCATACTCAAAAATGTTTTTATATTTCCCCTAAAATAAATTTACATGGGGACACTTCCTACATTTTGTCATCTCTTTTTTTCCCCTTCAATGTGTTGTCATCGTATTGATTCTTAGCTTTTAGAAACTTTTTTATATTCCAATCTCCTATAAATAACAGCTGCTGTTCCCACCCTGTCGTTATTCATTCCCCCAATTTTAAATATTTTCCAGTTGTTAGTCAAAATCCATCTAATTGCTTCAGCATCCATATTATATGTAGTGATAAAGCCCTTTTTAAATTTATTTTAAGTATTCTCGTGTCTCTCAAGAGTAGTTAACCTAGTACCTATATGTGGTTTGTATGTGCAATTATTCCTTTTGTAATAAACATCCCTAAAATCTTTTCTAAGAAGATGTTTTGGTGACCCCATTCAGTAGCATAGATTTCAGTTTCTCTCCTTCAAAATAAAGTTTGGCAAGAGAAGAAACCATTCTAGCTAACCTTACTAATTGTCCTTTTAAAATGGCTCTTTTCTGATGTTTGGGGTGCCAGCTATCAATGTGAAGCAAGGTGTTAGAATAGGTGGGCTTCCTGTACAAACTGGAGGAAATTCCCCTATTATTGTGATCCACTGTTACTTCTGTATCGAGGTAACAAAGACTCTCTCTGGATTTATTAGTAATAAATTTAAAATATCAGCGGTGTTATTGATAAGGTAAAAAAAAACTCATCTAACCTATCATCAGTGTCAATCCAAAATAAGACCAAGCCATCAAGGAAACACCCATAATATATCCAGGAGTTTTCAAAGCCTGAGTTGAAAACAAAGTTCTTTTCCCAGAAAGCCAAAATGATGTTAGCAAAGGTAGGGGTGCAAGCTGTTTCTACTGCGACCCCTGTTCTCTGTTTGAAAATTGTCCCTTCAAACCAGATGTAATTATTATCTAGAACCAATTCTATCAGGGATCTAAGGACCCCTATGGCTTTATTGTCAAATTGTTCATTGGTGGCCAAGTAGTCAGTAAGCCAATTTTGGCCACATTGATGGGGTATTACCAAAAAAGATCAGTCACATCTATGGTGACCAGAATACGTTTTTCACTATACATGCTGCTTTTATCTTGCTTAAAAAGTCCCAGGAATCTCTTAAAATATGTCCTTCATTACAGAATACCTTTTTTAATTTTAAATCAATAAACTTAGCCATCCTGTGTGGTTTTGATCCTTTTGTATTCACAATGGGGCATAAAGGTGGGTCACGTATGTTTTTATCAATCTTTGGAATTCCAAAAATTCCTGGTAAATGGGGGTATTCTACCTGTAGGTAGTAGAACTGTGTTACTGTAATTTGTCCATGCATTAGTAAATCATACAGTATAGTGTCCATTTTCTGATAGGCAATACTGAGTTTATTTCCAGAGATCTCTTTGTATTGGTTGGTGAAAAGTAAACTTTTCATCTTACAATTGTAGTCTATGGTCTCCATAACTACCAAGCTTACTCCCTTATCTGGTTTCATCATCCTTAACCTCTTATTTCCACTTAAGTCCTTTAACAATTTCATGTCATCTTCACATGTATTATTGGTCGTGTTGTTTTTACAGCTTTTTAGTCTGTTCCTGATGTCTCTTTCACACATTTTTTCAAATAGGGAAATACTGGGGTGTAAAGGGGGGTTATAAAGGTTTAAGACTTCTTAAATAAATCATCTCCCTGTGATGAATTACTGCTGTCACCTAAAGCACATTTAAATTCAGTTTTCTATTGAAGGACTTTAAATCAGTTATGGTTTCTGTTAGTCTACCCCCCTCCTAGCTGGTACAAAAGTAAACCCTTTTCAAAAAGGGAGGCCTGCCTTCTGTTTAATACTGCTGAACTACAATTGTAAATCTTAAAAATCACCCTTATCATTACTAATAAGGGTTAATGGTTCCTAGTTTAGTCTCTCTTTCTTCCTCCCTTTTTCTTCTGTTGAGGAAAAAGAGCTAGGGGTTCCTATTCCAAATGTCTCCCACTGGCTTGGTCTTCCCTCGCACTGTTGCTCATATTCATACCCCCCTCTAAGTTCTGTGGGGTGGGGGTGCCCATATTGATACCCCCCCAAGTCCTGTGGGGTGGAGGGTCTGAAAGGGCCTTCTTGTTTCCTGTTTTCTGTGATGTAAACCCTTTCCTGGTTGTTGTCTCTTCCATATATACCCACCTTCCCACTACTCAGGGGTTGTGGAAACGCTTTCTGATTTTTATATTCAATATTATCTCTAACCAATTGTTTATCTCTTTTGTTTTTTACTTTGTGGGGCATCCTATCAACACTGATTACATTTTTTTTCAAAATCACATTTATAAAAATCATATAACAAATCATTAGAAATTTTGTTGATAGCAATAATCTCAGTCTCGAAAATGTCCATGTTGGCCTGATTATGTTTCATAAGTAACTCCCATGAGTTCATGACCACGACAGTCAAACATTTTCAATAAGTCACAGTGCAGTTCAGACCCTTCACGAAGCCTGGTGGGAAACTTCCATGTCTTTAGTCCCTTAGGTACTATTCCTTCCTTCAAACACTTCCTAAAGTAACTATTTTCTAGTTGTAGTTTTCGGTATTTAGTATGTTTGTTCTCAAAGTTCTGCAACTGTTTAGATAAGGTTAACCCTGAGATCTGATCTATTGGATGGCCATATCTAAAGTCAAAGTCTTGGTGAAGCCATTCGTTTAAGTTAAAGTTGTAATTACCTGTTGGTCGATCATTGATGTTAAGATTGTGTCTGTTATCTCGTCCAAATTGTTGGTTCAACTCTCCAACCACTTCCTTGTTGTTTGCGTATGGTCTGGTATTGTGTATGTATATAGTGGGTCTATATTAGAAGCATGAAAATGCTTCTTAGCAAATACGGAATCAGCGACACATATTCATCGAATCGCATTTCAGTGATTCGATGAATATGTCATAGGGCAAGGAGAAAGTTGGCCAGCTTCACTGAGTTGCTCTTTCCTTCCCTATAGTGTGATCTCGGAGTTGGTATATTTAGTTAGGGGTGTGTGGGGGCAGAGCCCCCCACATTGGGGGGTGTGGAGGGGTAAAGCCCCCCACCTGTTTATGGTGTTAAATTTAAATTATAGTATGTCATCCACTATAATAGCACAGGGATGTCCAGTAAAAATTTGCTCCATTGTACGTCGAAAGACCTCACTTGGAGAATTGATCCTAAATGACATTCTCAAAAAGCTGTACCTGCTAAATGGAGTACTGAAAGTAGTGAGCAGTGAAGATTTCTTGTCAAGCAAAATTTGCCAAAATGAACTCTTTGCATCTAAGACATAAAAAACAGTGACATTTGGCATTAGAGCTGCAAATTCTTTGACTGTATGCATTGGATGATGAGGTCTTTTTAGAGCTTTGTTTAAATCTCGTGGATCAGTACATATTCTGATGTCATCTGAACTTTTCTTATGAGCTACTACCATGGAAGATACCCATTCAGTTGGAGTAGATGAACAAACTGGACAAATCACACCTTGTTGCACCATTTTATCTAGCTTGGCTTTAACGGCTATTGGAACTTTTCTGGTTGGCCTGACAACTGGGCTGACATTTGGGTCTAACTTCATGGAGTACACAGCTGGAAGCCTGCTTAGTTTATCTTCAAAAAGATCAGCATAGGTAGAAAAAATAGACTGGGCGAAATTAGAATAGTGGTCTTTCAAGCTAACATGGTGAATGTCCTTGTTAAATGAAAGCAGTCCCATTTTCAAACTGTCTCTGAGCCATAATAATGATTGAATATGAATCTTGACCACATAAAATAATAAGTCATAGCATTTCCCATCAGAGTAACATGAAAGCACAAATGAGCCTTCAATTTAAATCTCTTCACCACCATATGCAACAAGCTTCTCACACTTTGCCAAATCAAACTTTTCACTAGCACGTAATCTAGCAAATATTTCTGCAGACATAACATTGCACTTTGAGCCAGTGTTATCTTTGATGGGTTTGCCATTTATCCTAACAATACAAAATACTTCATTCTTGGCCCATAAATCAGTTTCATTGACTGCTTCACAAAGCACTTGCACACCACCAACATAAAAAGATTGAGACCCTGGGTCATGGCTTACCAATTGATCAACTTATTTCTTGAAATGTTCCTTTCTAATAAAATAATGTGTGACTTTTGATTGACAAAATCCTTTGAAATGGTTCCACGTGTTACATTTATGGTATTGCTGACCAAAAACTAAGCAGTTCTCTCTTTTAGATGCATGACTACTACCACAATTACGACAGTTAGCAATGCAATTAGGTGTTGGCCCTTGTTCACCCTTATGATTATTTGCTGACTCACTCTTATGCTTCACTGAGACTGTGAGATTTCTGGAACTTGCTGGAAAGCTTTGGGGTTAACCAGTGAGTGCTGCAGGGGATACAGTTGCTGCCATGTGCTTGGGCCTGTTTCCCTTAACCACATGCTGCATGCTATCAAATTATATGTGCAGTAAGGATGATCCACTTCATTCCTCCAGTAGTAGCTAGATGCCTGTCTGATTCAAAGTGGAGAAACTGGAGTTCTTTCTGGCCATTAGTCGTTTCAAGCATTCCACATTTGACACCATGTTGCTCATCCCTTTGTACGTAGAACACAAAGCAGGCAGGATAGTTTGTTAAAGATGCTCTATTACGTAGGAACACAGGATGGATAGCAGCATCAGTAAATATAAACAAACTGGTTAACACAGACCTTACACACATACATACTTACATCTCAACACCTAACTTCAGAATGGCACTTTGACTTGTATGGGCTCAGCACTCATACAGTTGTGCAAGCCCCTAGAAGGTTTCTTAAAGAGATGTACACACTGATCTACACATTCTATACAGCATGTAAGTTTGACTTTTGTGTGAATATTTTTAGGTATTCCCCCATAGCAATATATCTGCATATTTTTCTATTTTTCTTTATTAGGAGGGAACACACAAATAACTTACCGCACATTTTCAGGGTACTGTATACCTCCAAAAAGCTGCCTACAGTCCTGGAATTGCTTCTTTGCCTCATAATATTGCTGTTCACCTATCCGTTTAACTTTCATATTCTGCATGACATAGTATACAAATAGTGGCGTGCCTCAAAAACAACACAAGTTTATACCTGCTTGAATGGCGCACAAGTATATTAGGTCAGTTTGCACGAATGTATATAATTTGCATTATTTTGCTTCTGTGTATATGTGACAAAGCACAGTTTGCTTCCTATGCATGCCCCTGACATCTCATGGCTGTGAGCTTGTCCTAGATATATGTGCAACTATGCCTGTTGCATTTATGTGAAGCTCTGTGCTGCACTACTCATGATTCAGAAATCACATTGCAGGCATGATACATGGAAGACTATTTTATTGCTCATGAGAGAGACAGCATTGTCAGAGAAAATACAGGAAGAAGGCAGATTCTGCCCTGATAGATGTGCAGTGCTCTCACTCTTTTCTATTCCCTGTTTTGACTCTTGAAAGGGGAACTCTGCCTTGCCTACAGAGCTTCAAAAGGTCTAGACCTATGTAACCTCCTACATAACAGCAAATCTAATAACACCTAAATCACCTGCTCAAGAAATCTAAACTTCCACAGGTATGCACATAGGAGATATTGCATTTATTCTGCTACATTTATTACTGCTTGTTAGTAGCCTGATTAAGTTGTAATTGTTATTCTAAACCCCTTTGTTTTGGTTTAAGGACTTGGGCTTCAGGCCAGTTATTTTACATTAAGAAGGTCTACACTGTTGTGGGAGGAGAGGGTAGTCTCTGCATTTGTGAGCTGGGAATTGCTGGGTGAAGGCCTATTGTGCGTTTGTTCTGGTTTAAGCACTTGGGCTCCAAACCAGTTATTTTACATTAGGAAGATTTGTGGTCTAAACTCTTGTGTCAGGAGAGGATAGCCTATACACTCCTAAGCTGGGAATTGCTGGTTGAAAGTTCATTATGTTTGTTATTCTGAAAGTGTCTTAGTTCTGGTTTAAGCACTTGAGATCCAAACCAGTTATTTTACATTAGGAAGTTTTGTTGTCTGGCCTCTTGTGGCAGGAGAGGATAGCCCACACACTTCTAAGCTGGGAACTGTGGGTCGAAGGCTCATTGTGTCTGTTATTCTGAAAGTGTCTTAGTTCAGGTTTGAGCACCTTTCTAAGCTGGGAATTGCTGGTGAAGGCTTATTGTGCCTGTTATACTATGTGTCTTTATTCTGGTTTAAGCACTTGGGTTCTGAACCAGTTACATTACATTAGGAAGACTTGAGATCTAAACTCTTGTGGCAAGAGAAGATAGCCTACACCCTTCTAAGCTGGAAACAGCTAGTTGAAGGTCTATTGTGTCTGTTATTCTGAAGTATATTGGTTCTGACTTAAATATTTGGGCTCTAAAACTAGTTCTCTTACAGGGTCTATATTAAATCAGCGAACACTTAAAAAAGTGAATGCTGATGTATCGACCCCATGTAAGTGAAAGCTTACAATCCTGAACACTTAGAACAGAGATTTTTTTCCAAGGGAAAAAAAATTGCTGTTCCACAAAAGAAAAAAAAAACTTTAAAACATTACATAAAGTGGGGAGTTTGCTCCCCACACCCCCCTACTTAAATATACCAACTCCGATATCACACTACAGTGACAAAAACAGCAAAATAATGGAGGCGGCAAAGCGATTTCTTTCCCAGGGAACGAAATCGCTTATATGCCATTTCGGTATTTTGCCGTTTTGTGCTTTCAAGTTCGATCAAGACGCATTCTAAGACGCATTCGAAAGAATGCGTCTTTGATCATATAATAGGAACACGTCTTACATTAGGAGGGTCTGTGGTCTAGACTCTTGTGGCAGGAGAGTGTGGCCTACACCCTTCTAAGCTGGGAATTGCTGGTGAATTGCTGCTTTATTTAAACTGTTTCTTGCTGTTATGACTGTGATTTTATGCACTTCGAATTTGTAGTACTTCTGCATTTTATAGCATAGGCCAGATCAAAACTGTTTGGTATCACTTGAGCATTAAAACCAGCTTTTCACTAAGATACTGAAAGATCTGAGGCATCCGTTGCTTCCAACTAACTGTAAGTACAAGTTTTTGCTCTTATATTGCACTTTTAATTTGTATTTGCATTCTACTGTCTGTTTGAATTGTCTGAACTGTTTTTTTTTGCCACATTTTACTGTATACTGTACTAGTTCAGCTGTAGCATAGTCTAGTTCCAGGTTTGCTGTCTCTCGGTCTGTTTCGTAACTTCTGAGGATCAAATTCAAGCCATTCTTGTAGGTGAAGGCCCTTCAGCACCCTTGTGGGAGGAGAGTGCTGTCTGGGTCCCATCTAATTGGGGATGAATTGTCTAGATCTCAGACAGAGCATCCTTATTGGCTAGTTTGAGTTAAAATGGTATTTCTTATTTTATTTAAGTCCCACATTTGCACTTGTTTGCGTGTAAGCATACTACCATGCACTGCCACATAGCGGTGGTTACCATTGGTGATTATAGATGCAAACGTTTTGCTTATTAATTTTTCTCTTAGCATTTTGTCTGTGGTCCTCCAGAGGTTTTTCTTGGCCCTGCTCTACTGTCAGGTGGGACACTAAGCCTAGCCTCAGAGGTACAAACACACCTCTCACCCACTAGACTTTCCAAACTGTGACCTCTTTTCCTGACCATATAAATTTACCTAACACTATGGATGAACAATTTCCCACAGTTGTTCCAGCCAGCTTGCTCAACTTGAGCATCCTGAGACAGTGTAGCAACTGCCTCATGTTCACCAACAACCTTGTACTCCTTGTCCACACAAACGTAACATGTGAGAGATGCAACTATATTAAGAACCTTGAATCCATGCTATCTCACACATCAGTCAGTACATATGACAATGAGTGGGTTGTCAGCATGCACACCTCACCTCCTACTCCACCCAAACTCATCACACATACCTACATAGGCAGAGGTCCTCACCAGAAACATACTTAAACACCAGAGATCTCCCAAACACAAACACAAGCATGGGTGATGTGTATATCACATTACTGTTTCAGTTTATTTACCTCTCATTAATCCTCATCATATTGTACTGATTTGAATGCTTCTTGAATTTTGAGCTTAAATGTTTTATCTTCTAGTCTGTATAATCATTATTGCAATTTTTGTATGCACCTAATTTGTCTGTATTGGAGCTTTTCTCCCCAGGACTCCACTGAAAATGGGTTCTTTTGGCCCAATGGACTATCCTGGTAAACCAACTGCAAATAAATAATAAATAAATAAATAAATAAATAAATGTGTAATACTTCCTCTGCAGAACACAGTACAGATAATAGCTCATGCACCAGTGTCTCATCTGTCAAGCCCTTAAGGCAAAACACAAAACCAAACATATTAGTCATAGGTGACTCCATCTTGAGACACACAGATGTCCGTATCACCAGACTGGATAAGGAAAAGGTCACGGTCAGCTGTCTGTCAGGTGCTAGGATCTGCCATGTCATGCATGCACTCAAGTCTCTCAACAGCAGGTACTGTTATGACTCCATCATAGTCCATGTTAGTGTGAACGACTTGAGCCGTACCTCTCTGGACTATATGAAGAGAGACATGATTGAGCTCTCAGATTATGTGTCTCAGGCAGGTACGCCCCTAGCCTTAAGCAGTGTTTTACCTTCACCTAGATGATGCTTCACTACAAACAGAAATTGATTGACTCAATAATTGGCTTAGTTTCTGGTGTCATTCTTAGGGGATCCAGTTTCTGTCAGCCTGGGATGATATGATCGACAGATCTCAATGCTTTGCCAGACATGGTTTTAAACTGTCACCCCTGGGATTTTGGCTGCTGGCTAAGGCTCTTGCCACCCCATAGTTCATAGGTTCATAAGTTCATAGGTTGGTACTAGGCTATCAGCCCTAGGGCCTATACAAGCCTAGCCATAACAATTCCCTGGTTATTTCTTCCCACACTATTTACTTCCCTGGACCCCTGTCTAGCAATGTCTCAAGGACAAAATTCCCAACATAAAAACTCTATATAAAAACAACGTCATGGTTATGCTGCTAAATGCTAGGAGTCTTAACATGAAACTGCACTCACTGGAAGCAGTCCTCACGTTGGAAGAAGAAGACATTTGTGCAGTCACAGAGACCTGCTTCAAGGCTGTAGAGTGCACCCCAGCCATACTGGATTACACCTCTTTCCACGCATTCAGACCACAAACTGAAGGAGTAAAAAACTAAAGGAGGCAGTGTATCAAAATTCATTAAAGATAAATACACCTCCAGACAGGTTAAACAGTATGATTCTCTGGAGATACGTCGGGTGCAATTAACTGTTGGTAGGGCACCTATTCAAGTCATTGCCAGCTACAGAACCTCCTCCATGAATCAGGACATGCAGTCTGCCTATTTGGATCTACTTGAGTCTATCAAGATACATTTGAACACCATGGTTTTGGGTGACTTCTACTACCCATCCATTGACTGGGTAAATTACTTGTGCTCAAACTTCCTTGCCCAAAGGTTTCCTGTCTTTTTTAACTCCAGTGCCCTGGACCAGCTGATTGACATCCTCACAAGGGGTACCAGTATCCTGAATCTGGTGCTTACAAATATGGGAGGATCACTGTAGCTCCCCCACTGTGAGGTCTTTCCTAGTGAGATCTGACCACAAATCAGTCTTATTCAAAGTAACTATCACATCTGACCCCTCTAGCAGCAACTAAACTAAAAAATGTCTCCAAAGGAGATTATAACTTCTTACAGGATGTTATAAACAGCTTCACTGCACCCCCCCAGATGGAATTGGCAACTATGCTGAATTCTACACCAGTGCTTTATACAAACACCTGTATAACTGTATTGACTTGGCCATACCTGATAGGACCAAAACAAGCTCCTCAAGGAAGAGCAAACCTACCTGGTGCACAACTGCCATTAGCAGGCTTTACAGTAAGAGGAAGAAACTGCTGTTAAGAGTAGAGGGAGTGACTGCCAAACTGGAAACACTCCTTCCTCAGCTTAAACAAGCAAATAAGACTTCTTCTGAATTCCTGCAAAGCAAACTATGAATCCAAATTAGCTTCTTCAACTAAGGGCAGCCATAAGGCGTTCTTTAGTTTCATCCATAACCTAAAAGAAAAGGCCCAGATTTGTGCCATAGTGGTAGTTAATGATACCATATATACTATACTGAGCCTGTGGACGTAGCTAACCTGTTGGCCAACAGCTTCTTTGAAAACTTAATACCCCTGTCCCCAACACATGTACCCCATGACATCCCTACCACCTGCCTCCTACCTTGTATGTCTAAGTAGCATGTTGTAAACTCCCTGTTTAAGGCCAAAAGCACAGCATCTATGGGACCTGATAACATCCCTGGCTGGTCCTAGATGGGCTCCAAGAAGAACTGACAACACCATTTGGTTCTCTTTTCAGTCATAGTCTAAGCACTGGCTTTGTCCCAGCTGAATGGAAAATGACACAGTTATTCCCTTGCATAAAGGTGGTGCTTCCTCTGACCCCAGGAGCTATAGACCTATTAGCCTGACTAGCCTTATCTGCAAGGCCATGGAGCGAATCATCATGGACCTTATCAACAAAGATATAGGTAATCTTCAAACACTTGAGCCCAACTCACTTTGGATTTGTCAGAGGGAGATCATGCCTGTTAAACCTGGTGGACCTCTTTGAGACAGTCACCAAGCCCTTGAAGAGAGGAAATTTGTGCATACAGCCTATCTAGACATGGCCAAGGCTTTTGACACTATCTCCCACTCAGGCATCATTGACTAATTCACCCAGCTAGGTATCAACCATTATATCATTAGACTAGTCACTAACTGGCTCACTGATAGAACACATATAGTCAAAATAGGGGAATCCACCTCCAACAGTAGATCTGTAACCAGTGGTGTTCCACAAGGATCAGTCCTGGGACCTCTGCTGTTTGGAATTCCCAGAGGTTACCACTCCTTTGGAATAGACTCCTACTTCATGTCAGACAGAGCATCTCTTTGGTCCTCTTCAAACACATTCTGGATTATTGAATTTGTAACCGTAAATTTACCCCGGGGGTTCTACCTATGTCCCTTTTGAACACAGGCATTAAGTGCAGATTGTGGAAATAAGGGTAGAACTTGGCTAGGTTTGTAAGGGCCCTAGGACCATTAACCTAGTAACTTCCTATGATCCTGTGATAGATAACTATCACAGAGAGTACCTATTTTACAGAATAGAATCCTCTTGGATGTAAAGCATAGTATTTTCCTGACCCTTTTCAAGTGTAACCTGAATGGCTGGATGGACATTTGTAAGTACACCCTTGGTACCTGTTTTGTGGGATACTGTATTATTCCATGTACTGGTAATTTCTATGATGGATAACCTGACTAGGCTACAAATGGGCCACTGGGTCAACATCCTAGTATTTACCTATGAACAGGGAGTACCTACTGATCCTCTGTGATGGTACCTTCAAGAAAGCTGATGTCTGGTATGACCTGGCTGAGGAGTTGTCCTCACTCACGGGCTTCACCAAGATAGGGGAAGAGTCCAGGCCTTCTTTTGATGACTTGTGGAACAGGAGCTCTTATGATCTCTATGCATAGAAGCAGAGGTTAGGCAATATCATCCTGAATACTGCTGTAAGTGGATAGCATTATATTTTTTCTCTGTTATCCTGCTATGTATTTGTGACTGTTGCTGCTACTGGAAGGTATTGGAGAAGGCCTTCTTAGGCATACTTCTGAACTGTACAGATTTTCGCAAAATGTCCAGATTTTGGTGCTATATTTTTGGTTCGTTTTTCACATACTTGTGGTTTTCTGGCAAATTAGTGGTAAATCATTACAGATTGCAGTTAGAAAATAATAACAGACATTGGAGTTTCAGATTTCATATCCTTCAGAAAATTCATAGTAATGCAAAACCTGTTATTCTGTCAACTTTCTAAGTCTGTAAGAGCAATATTTAAAAACTGTACCTATTTTTGGGCCTTTGTACCACTTTTATTTATGGCTTTGTCTGGATTTCTTGCTCTTAACAGGTTGAGAGGTATGATCTTAGATAGTATGTGTTTGCTAATCTTTGGAGCTTCTGTGTCAGGTAGAAGTGGTGGTGGCACTTCAGGTACTACTGCCACTGTCATGTGGGTGTCTACCGGGACCTGTTTTGTGGTTGGGTTACATTGCACCCTCTTATGGTGCATGTAAACTACCTTCTGTGTCTTTATGTGTTTCTGTGCCATTTTCTCTGAATCTGTAGTAATGCATATTCAGGGGCACACATACACATATTGCCTGTCATGTAGATAAGGAGACATGTGTATGGGTCTGTGAGTTGTATTTGTTGTTTTAGTATCTTTCCCTACATTTGTTACAGCTCATTGATGTGCTGTTTCTCTATCAGTATGAGCATAATTTTACAGTAATCATATTGTATATACCAGGATGTAGGAGAGAGCTGTGGCCAGCCACTCATTTCTGAGGTAACTGCCTTTGGACAAGATATTAAACCAAGGCTCCATCTACCTGAGTTAGTAGTTGCTTCAGTGATGGTATAGATCCTGTAGCAGTTACCAAAAAAAAAAAAAAAAAAAAAAAAACACAGCGTTTTTTTGTATTTAAAATGCTTCCAGTTCATTTCAAAGACAGGGTCAAAAACATTTTCCAAGAAATCACAGAGTTCCTGGTAGCTTAGTGGGAAGAGCATTTCTTGGTTATGTTAGACAGAGATGGCCAAACTTTCAGTGTCACTGGCTCAGCTACATGGGTCACTTAATGGTAGCCTGAGGGGTGCAAAACATGATAAAATGCTCTGCCTTCTCCCCATCTCCACTGCTGCCCCTCAAAAAGTGACACATGACTTCAAGGTAATATGAAAATGGCCTTAGATACTGTATGTCTCAGTTTATTCATCTCTTACTTAATCACCGTTACCAATGATAATCTAGTCGTGGAGTTCAGTATGTGACTAACCATATCACTAATCAGACCATAGAGTTTTCACCTTTTCAGATTCCCAAAGTACTACATTATTTCTTATTGGAGGCATACCTCTCAACTGTCCAGATTTGTGCAGAATGTCTAGGTTTTTGCCTCACCTCATGCTTTTTGGTGTGTTCCTCATAAATGTGTGGTTTTCTGGAATTTTGTGGCAAATCAGTGAGGTGAATTCCCTAAATAATGACAAGCATTTGAGTTTCAGCCTTCATATACTTCAGAAAATGGATGATGGTACATGACCTTTTATCCTAGCAACTTTCTAAGTTAATAAAAGCAATATTTAAAAACTGACCCTACTTTTGAGGCTTTGTCCCCCCATTATTTTTGTCTTTGTACAGATTTTTTGTGCTAAGAATTTGAGAGCTGTGATTAGAAATATAAGAGTTTGCACTGCAGGGCTGGATCCAGCACAGGGCAACATAGGACCCAGTGCTGGGGGGTGGGCTGTAAATATTTTAAAAAATACTTTCTCACTCTTGACTGCCAAAAGGATAAAAGGCAACCAGTATTACTGCTGCACAGGTTAAAACAGCACTGTCCAAGGCCAAGAATACAGCTTCTATGCCACCTGAGAATATCCCTGGTTGTGTTCTACATGAACTAAAGAGTGAACTGGCACCTCACCTGTGTGCTCTGTTCAATCACAGCCTCACCTCAGGCTTTGTCCCTGCTGAATGGTGCACTGCTACAGTTATCCCTCTCCACAAAGGAGGAGCAACTACAGACCCTGGGAACTATCGCCCCATTAGCCTGATGAGTCTGAAATGCAAAGCTATGGAACACATCATTATGGACCTAATAAACAAGAATAAACAATAGGGAATCTCCAGACTATGGATCCCACACAGTTTGGTTTTGTGAAGGGTAGATCATGCCTGCTCAACTTGATTGACTTTTTTGAGTCAGTCACCAGAGCTGTAGATGAAGGCAAGGTGGTTCATACAGCCTATCTTGATCTGGCCAAAGCTTTTGATACCATTCCCTACTCAAGAATCACAGAAAAACTCACAAAGCTTGGCATCAACCCCTATATCACTAGGTGGGTTGCAAACTGGCTCACAGATAGAACCCACAGTGTGAAAGTAGCTGATTCCAAGTCAGACTGCCGATTAGTCATGAGTGGAGTCCCACAGGGTTTGGTCCTGGGTCCTTTCCTGTTTGGTATCTACTTCTCTGAAGTCCAGGCCAACACGAAGGGACTCTGGCTGACAAAGTTTGCAAACGATTGCAGGTTGGGAGATATTGTTAACTCCCCAAGTGATGTTGACTTCCTACAGAATGGCCTTATTGTGACCAACAACTGGTGTCAGAACCATGGCCTTAAGCTCAATGCCAAAAAATGTGTCATCATCCGCTTTGGGAAAAATCCGATTCCCATGAATTACCACATTGATGGTAGTCCACTGAACACAGAAGACATTATAAGAGATATTGGAACACAGACTGACAACAACCTCTGTTTTGATCACCACATTGCCACTGTGGTCAGAAAGTCCTTCTCTGTGGCACATCTCATTACTAAGGGTTTTGCATCCAGGAAGAAAGAGGTCATTATCTCCCTCTACTCTTCCCTCATTAGGCCAATCATCGAGTACAATGCCCTATTTGTCATTTACCTTACTAGACACCTGCAGCAACTGGAGAGGCCACAAAAGTACCTCACAAAGAGGATCCTAGGCCTTAAACACTTGTCCTATATGGACAGACTCAAAAAACTCCAATTATTCTCTGTCTCTTATCACCTACTTAGAGGTGATCTCTGCTTGACTTACAAAGCCATGTCTGACCCAGCTCTGTTAGAAATGCTACATCTAAAGAAATCCCAATCCCTCCACACCACATGTTCTAGAGACCTCAACCTCATTAATACAATTAGCATAACATACTGGAGGGACAGGTTCATAACCCGGAGACTGCCCATGCTATGGAACAGACTTCCCATGCATGTCAAGCGGTGCACCTCGCTGAACCTCTTCAAAAGAAATCTTGATAAGTGGATGGGAAACAGAAAATTCACCCTGGGGATCACTCCAGTGGCTCTACTCAACAGAGGCACTGGGAACTAAGGTCAGGTGGCACTATGCCAGGGTAATCCTATGGCTATGATTGTAAAGGCCCCAGGGCCATTAGCCTAGTACACACCTATGCACCTATAAACCTATAAAAAAATACTTTCTGGCTCTCACTCCTGAGATTTATGGCTGCTGCTTTGTGCTCTATGTCAATTGCTGTAGTTCCAGGAAGCCTTCCTCTTATTGGCACAAATGTAGAACCATAGAACCAGTGAGAGAATGAGAGTGAGAAAGACTTCCTAGAGCTTCAAAGTGCAGTATTTTTTGGAAAGGAACTTGAGCTTTTCAAGCAACAATTTGTGAGCCAGCCATTTTACTTTCACGTCTTTTGGGACCATGTTCTTTGCACCAGCTGTGCTTGGATTACCAGGGAGGACTACAGGAGCAATGGGGTGCTTTATGTTCTCTGAAGGTGTTTACTTGCACCAGTGACTGCATCTTTTGTGTGCTCTGCATTTACTTTCCATGGACTTGAAATGTGCTGTAAGTAGTCCCAACTTTGTGATTTTCTTTATTTAGCCTTGCAGCTTTAACATGCCATCTTGCCAAGCAAGTTACACATAACAACTAAAAAGTTTGTTTACAAACTCATCCACTACACTGTCCTTTCACAGAACTACTAAAAATAGTGCAAAAAGTATACAGGATGTCAGAAGTGTTAGAGATTATGAATATAAGGCTGAAATTAATTCTGTTGTAAATATGCTAAAAGATAAAGCATAGAATAAAACGTTTGCTTGAATATATGTATAGAGTTTAGCAATGTAAAATGGGCATTCATACTATATGTATAACAGACAGGCTTCTCTTCACAGTATCAGAAAAAGCCTAACAAAGCAATATTGGAAAGCAAGTATTACATGATTTTCTCATGTTTGCAGAACAAATATCTATTAACAGACATCCTTTTTTATGAACTCAGCAATACGTGATTTTTTTCAATAGGAACAGAACAGATGCTGCCTTTCATACTTCTGTTATTCTGATTGTGTGCATTTGTGCATTTTCACATCAGCAGAACTGCTGACAGGATAATAGAAAAGTCTAAAAACAGACATTATGTGACTTCCCACCGAAGGCCAAAAAAGATACCAAGAGGAAATAACAAAATCTATGTGCGTGACTAGCACTCTATGTAACAACTATAGTAATTCAGTTATGGGAGAGAGGGGCAGAGAGAGGTATTTTGTAGAAGTCATCATTCATATCTGTAATGAAGGAAAACTTTGTAAATATGTGCTACAATCTAACAGAAAGAGTATGTGTAGTTTGTTATAAAAATACGTTATCTGTAACTGTGCTTATAGCTGCAAAATATATTTCTTTATCAGTGAGCAATTTGAAAGGCTTGGTGCTTTAAACAGACTACAGATGGAGTCATGCAAAGCTCTGTGTCTCTGATTCAGCAGTAAACAGCACAGTAAGACTGTGTGTCTTAAGAAAACCTTGGATCCAGCACAGCATAGAAGCAGCGCACAAATTAAAATACATTTTTCAAAGGTGACCCTAATGAACGTTCCTAGCCTGTATCCAAAAACAGGGGGAGTGAGTGGGTAATGCCTTGTATAAGGTCACTCCTGTAAAAGCACGGTAACTAATGTTTATGTTAAGTACTTCAGTTTTCTACAGTTTGTAGCAATACAGTTCATCAGACGTCTGAATCCGGACAGATTGCAGTGCAGGAAGGTGAACAGGGCCATAATTTCTCCAAAAAAGGTACAATACAAAGTTGTAAGACTAAAACTGCCAGTTTTGCTTTACCAACTTCACAAGTGATTACAGAGACTTTTCAACCATCTACAGTAAAGCAGCTTGGCCATCTGCCTCTCTGTTGACTGGTAAGAAAATGTTTCTGTGTTACATACAGTATGAGTGCCATAGAGGTAATAATAATAATAACAGAATGAAATGTATATACAGCATATTAGCAAATGTAAAACCTTATTAGGGCAAGTTAATAGTAAGGCATTATGCAAATGGGTTACAATATTTGACTGGTATCTGAAACAAAATCATGTGTGGTATAAAAAATGTTTATTGTGTGTACAATTTCATCAAAATACAGTGCATGCCACTATTCAAACGTTAGACTGTACAGACAAAACTTTTAATGGTAAAGAACCAAGAAATGTTAATATGCTGATGTTATATTCAGATTTTAAACAGTTATGTTCTGTCTCCAGATGTAAAAGGTTTATTTCAGAGTTGCAACAACAGTCAAATCAGTTACTGATAGAATGCCTAGTACATTCTGTTACAAAAGAATGTAATAAACTTCTAAAAGACAGACACAGTGAGTTCAGGAAGCTTAGACAAGTTATACATACATTTTTTCAAAAGTGCTTAGGAGTTTCAGATTCAGCAGAACAGGCTCCTGAGACATATCAGGCAGACTATGAGGAAACTCTTGAACAGCAGTTGCTTGATAAAGAAAATAAATTAGTGAAACTGACAGAGACTGACTTCCTCCATATAACAGCTGAGCTTAAAAAGAGCAGGAAACTACAGCTGATCTGCACAAAAGAAATATATTTTATAATATGTTTGTGTTAATGGTTAAATATACATGGTAGGATGGTAGGATCTGATGTCTGGACAAATCATTCTCAAATGTTTAAAGCAATACATTTATCAGTACTACAGTAAAGTAAAACAAATGACTGCCATTCTCATAGCATAGTCAAAGGTACACAAAACAGTTCTAGTGTATAAAAATTAAATAAAAATAGTTAATAACAGTAAAGATTTAAAGTCACAAGACTGACATGCATGTATTTTCTTTTTATCTGAAGTACAATGCACAAGAATAAAAGGCAGACAACAGCAAATATAAATAATTTAAATATAAACATGTCAGTTACGCTAATATCTATTTTGTTTTTTACAATTTTTTATAATTGTATAGTAACGCCACACCAAACAGTTAAAGTTCTGAATTTTAAAAAGAAGTAAAATCGCAGATGGTATTAGTCAAACAGTTTTTGTAATATTAATGGCAGGGCAGTTAAATAAATAAAAAAATATTGAAATCCATGTAAACTAATTGTAAAATAATGTCTATTTATGTAGTATAAATGCATAGTTATACAAATCACAAATAAAGAACAATGCTAAAAAAGTTAACTATAGTTTATAGAGTATAAAATGTGAGCTCAGGCCTTCCCAGGCTGGATAAATAGTTACAGAAAATGTTGGGAAAACAAGATCAAAACCAAGACTGATTGTCAGACAAGTGGCTTATATTTTTCTAAAACATTATTGGTATTAAATTGTTAAAATGTTCACATGCAACACTATTTAGTAATGTAATAAAATATCACAATTGTGCATATATGTCACTGATAAAAGTAAAAACACTCAGTTACATCAAGTACAGCCAACAAATTGGTTGTAGTATACATACAGTTCAAATAAAGTATACAGGAAGGTACAAATAACTACTATTAAAAGTAGACAGCAAAGGCAACAGAAAAAAAAAAACAGCCAAAATATGATAAAATCAGACAAAGGTCCATCGTTTGTTAACCTAATAAAGCAAATAAACAATACTGCAGTGCTGCAGGGGGAGGGGCACTTTCTCAGTTTTACACTGACTGTATAAGCAGTACTGCTCAAGGGTCTGAAATAGAGCTACAGGAAGAAATAATATTTCATTCCTTTTTGACAATACTCTTTTAGGGGGGAAGGAAAAACAGGTATTAGTGCATAAGAAATACTGGTAAACAGATTAAATCTGAAAGTCCAAGATATTTTATGCTAGTTATTATTGTATTGTTTAGTATTAAATTGTATTTACAACCTGTTAAACTGTAAAGCTATACACAAGATTATTTAAAATTGCTTTATTACAGCTATACAAGAGAGAGTAAGGATATGTAACAAATTGAACAAGAATGGTCACTATTTTTAATATGTTTTTGGCAAGACAATGTTGGTATGCAAAAAGCATAGTTGCCTCTGGTGGCAATTCCACTAGATACTTCTAAAGAGACATAAGAATTTTCCAAGATTTTGCTTAACATTAATGTTATTAAATTTGTAAGATTAGACTAAAAGTACTTTACAGTCTTTGTATGTACAAATACAAAATAATTCAATACAAATGAAATTAATGTCTAGTAACAAATATGTGTGAAAAACCATGTTTAAAAAAATGGGTCCAGGATATCTACTAGATTGAAATGTATGAATAGCAAACAGTTTGTGTAAATACATACTGTACAGAATACATTGTAATACGTTCAAACGTAATTTGTCAAGTTGTAATATTATCACTGGTTTCAAGTTGCAGTTTTATCAGTGGTTTCTGGACCATCATTTTATCTGTATCAGTATTGGTTATCCCAGTTAAAAAATATATATTAAAATATTGTTTTCATACAGCTAATGGACTAATATGTAAACAGCATTCTTCAGAGTATATTTCACTGTCAACTAAAGTGCATGGACAGTCCAGAAATATAACCACAATGTTAAGGTTAAAATGACATTGAAACTGTATATTTTCAGCAGTGTATAAATGCTTGCAGAAGCACATAGTTCTTGTCTCTTATAGTTAATTCAACAGTTGCAAAGAGTTAATGGAACAGTTCTAACAATGTCATAAAAATACAGTGCATGCCACTATTCAAAGGTTAGACTGTACAGACACAAATTTTAATTGTAAAGAACCAAGAAATGTTAATATGCTGACATTATATTCAGATTTTAGACAGTTATGTTCTGTCACCAGATGTAAAAGGTTTATTTCAGAGTTGCAACAACAGTCAAATCAGTTACTTGTAGAACCTCTAGTACATTCTGTTACAAAAGAATGTAATAAACTTTTAAAAGACAGACACAGTGAGTTCAGGAAGCTTAGACAAGTTGTACATACATTTTTTCAAAAGTGCTTAGGAGTTTCAGATTCAGCAGAACAGGCTCCTGTGACATATCAGGCAGACTATGAGGAAACTCTTGAACAGCAGTTGCAGGATAAAGAAAATATTTTATTATATAAAAAGTATTTGAGTTTAAGACTGTCTCCTTCAGGAAGTGCTTAAATAAAAAAAATAAATAATGCAAAGCTTGTTATTTATGAACTTACAAAGTATATGAGAGAATATTTAAAATCTGTTCCTTATTGTTTTTTTTCTGTCTGATTCTTGAGCTAAGAGGTTGGCAGGGCATGAGGTGCATGCAATGGGATGCACTGTATGTCTGTCACAGTTGTGAGCTGGAATACACTACCTTGTCATTATTCATGTGTTTGTCCACTCATTTTATCACAGACAAGCATATGAATGTATGCAGTCATACAAAGGGCTGTAACTGATAGTCAAGTGTGTGTGTGTGTGTGTGTGTGTGTGTGTGTGTGTGTGTGTGTGTGTGTGTGTGTGTATGTATGTGTGTGTGTAAATAGTTTTTGAGTCTAGTAAACAGGAGCATATTCATATTAACTCTGTTCTTTGGGTACTGTCCTTAGTTTCCTCATTTTGTTGATTTTTGAGAATGTTTATTATTTGACTTTTAATAGGCTGGGCAGCACAAAGTCTATGAGTTTAGTGTTAAATTAAAATGCATTTATACTGAATATTTTTATATACTGTTTTTTGCAGGCACATAGACGTGAAATGTACTGTATTGGTCCACAGCTGTTTGTTTGGTACATAGTGCAGATGAGCACTCTGTTAATGAACTGTTTTCTTTCTTTATTTTATTTTATTTTATATTTGTTGACCGGGAAAGTCTGACTGGACACAGATCCATTTTCAGGGGAGGCCCGGGGAGAAAAGCTCCAATAGCATTACATAATTACATACAAGAAATTTTCAAAAAAGAAGGAATATCATACAGAAAGAAATTTTACTTCCATATAAACATAAGTAAGGTATAGCTTAACAATTCATTTAGTAAAGTCAGTAGGCTAAGATTATACAGGATTCCAACAGTAAGATCTGTATAGAATAACTTTTTTTTTCTTCTTGAGTGTTTGCCTTAATTATGAATACTTGCAGTAATTTTGTTAAAGTAATAACAGTTGGTTATTAAACTTTACTGAGAAAGGAATTAGGGGACCTTTAGTAATATCATTGAACAAGGTATTGGTAAGAATTAACCTGGGGAGTAGCATGACCAAAGCAAATTGTTTGAGAAGTGGGTTTTCAGGAGTTTTTTAAATTGAATAGTGGAGGTAGTAGAGGTTATTTGGCTAGGTAGTGAGTTCCAAATTCTGGCAATAGTGCAGGCAAAGAGAGATTTGCCAGCATCATTTTTGTGTCTGATGATGTTTATTAGGTTCTGGGAATTAATCTTAAGGCTCTAGTAGGAATGTGAGCAGCCTTATGTTAGCTGATGCCCTAGGCAGAATGGCTCCATGGTGCCTCCCCACCACACCACCCAGTGCCCCCATCCTGGTCTACCTGCATCAAATAAATGCTGGAAAAGCACCCCTACTAGAGTGGAGCCCTAGGCGGCCGCCTAGTTGGCCTATGCCTAAGGCCGGCTATGTGTGGGGGTTAGTTATATATTGGAGTGCAGGGTTTATTTCTGGAAAGTAGTAGAGTTTATGTGCTATTGTGAATTGATTGAGCAGGAGTAGTTGAGGTAACTTGAGCCAATTGAGCTGGTAAAGGGCAAGACAGTGGTGGGATTTGTATGAGGCTTCAGTAGCAAACTTCACAATCTTGTTATAACAAGATTCCATTTTGTTTAGATCACTTTGGCGGAGATTAGTAAGGATGAGAGAGGCATAGAGAAGGATGGATAAGAGATCAATTCTTGCAATAGTGGTTTTGTTTTGTTTTGCGATAAACTGTTTGTTCCTATAGAGGAGTCCTAGCTTTTTGTTAACTTTCTTGATGGTTTGTGCTATGTGGATGTAAATTTTCAGGTTATTGTCTATTTCTACACCTAACAGTTTAGTGTGTGGTGTGCAGTTGGAGTGATTTGAATGTTATCTTTGGAGTGAATAGTGAAACTGTTGTTAAGGGGGGGAGCATGACCAGGGCAGAAAATAATTAGTTTAGTTTTTTTGGGGGTTAAGAATAAGTTTGATGTTTGTTAACTATGTTTCGGCTAGAGTAAAATTATTTTGGGTTAGGGTTTGCAGTTCGTTTAAGGTGGGGGCAGCACTTGTAAGGGTGGTGTCATCTGCATATTGTACTACTGATGCTGTGAGTGAGGAAGATGAGATTTGGTTGGTGTATAGTGAGAACAACAGTGGCCCTAAGATGGATCCTTGAGGGACTCCTATGGATACTGGTAGCAGGGGGGAGAGCTGGTCATGCCAGAGGACTGCTTGCTGGCGACCAGATTAGTAGCTAGTAAACCATGATATAGTGGAGGAGCTGAAGCTTAGTGTATCTTAGGAGAAGAATACTATGGTTTACCATGTCAAAGGCTTTTGATAAGTCTAAGAAAATGGAAGATACAAATAGTCCCTTGTTTCTATGGTGGTTAACTTTGTCTGTAAATGATAGTAATGCTGTGGTGGTGCTGTGGGAGGGTCTAAAGCCATGCTGAGTTTTGGAGATTAAGTTGTTTTTTAGGAGGTACTGCAGTAGTTGGGAATGAACAACTCTTTCTAATATCATGGATAGAGATGAAAGAATTGCAATTGGGTGGTAGTTGATGAGCTCTAAGGAGTTGCCTCCTTTGTGCAGTGGAATAATATGTGATGTTTTCCACAAGGTGGGACTTTGTATTCTGCAAGTGACCTGTTTATGAGGATGGACACGGGAAAGGCTATGGCATCTGCTGATATATGAAGGAAATCTGCTGGCAGTGTGTCAGCTGCTAGTGTGGTTGGTCTGAGTTTCTTAAGGAGTTTAGAAATTACTTTAGTGGGTACAGGGTGTAGGGAAAATCTGGTGGTATTGTTTTCAGTAGTAGGGTGTGTTTTGGTAGTTGCTGGTATAGGGCTACTAGTGGTATTTAGGGCATTGGCAAGGGTTTGAACTGTTTCGGAAAAGAATCTGTTAAATTGTGTGGGAATGTTGTCATGGTTGTTTGGTAGTACTGGGGTTGGTGTAGTGGTTTTCCTGGGTGGATCATACCATTTATCATGGCCCAAAATCTTTTAGGGTTATGAGCATATTTTTCTTGCATGTTTTTGTAGTAGTTACTTTTGTCAAGTTTGATTTGTTTTTTGGCTTTGTTGCGGAGTTCTTGATAGATTTGCCTCAGATTACTAGTTTTGTTTTTTTTATATTGACTCTAGGACAGATCTCTCTCTTTCCTTATAGTTTTAGTATCTTTAGTTAGCCATGGAGCATAGTTAACTTTTATTCTTATAGTTCGGGGGGGGGGGGGGGGAGCATGATAGTTTAGGATTTTTAAGAAAGTAGAGTTAAAGTACTGTACGGCTTCATCTAGAGATAGTTGTTTTAGGGGAGTCCAGTTACAGCTTTGCAGTGATTTGATGAAGTCAGTAGTTATAAAGGTCTTTTTATCACATATTACTCTGAGATTGGGTTGGCTTATGTAATGGGGTCCATTCTGAATTAGGTAGGTCAGTTGATAGTGGTCACTTAGACTATCAGGAAGACAGCCAGAATGCCATGCTAGGGTGGGGTCACATAACAGAATCCAGTCTAAGATGGATTCACGTTTTGAAGTTTTGTCAGTTCTAGTTGAGGTAGTTATAATCTGGGTAAATCTATGGAGGTTAATGTAGGTAGTCGGAGTGTGGCTAGAGCAGTTCAGCCAGTCAATGTTAAAGTCACCTAATAGTATAGTTTCTTGTGGCAGGGAGTTTGATATCCAGTTTAGCAGGCTTTCCATTATGGTAATGTTATTGGATTTCAGTGTGTAGCCCGCAAGACAATTCCCTGTGAGCTACATCGCTGAACCCAAATGGCTGCAGCGGCACTTTGCCGTAGTGCAATATGGCTGGAAAGCCTAGCCGCTGCAGCTGTAATCTATGTACGGGCAAAGGCAACCATACCGGATGTGTAACACATTCCTTATTTACATTCAAGGAATGCATTTATTTATTTATTTTGTTGTCAGTCTGACAACATAATAAATAAATACTTCAATAAATGCATTCCTTGAATGTAAATAAGGAATGTGTTACACATCCGGTACGGTTGCCTTTGCCCGTACATAGATTACAGCTGCAGCGGCTAGGCTTTTCAGCCATATTGCACTACGGCAAAGTGCCGCTGCAGCCATTTGGGTTCAGCGATGTAGCTCGCAGGGAATTGTCTTTCAGGCTACATGCCGGAATCCAATGTTATTGCCTGGTGAGATGTAGCCACCTTCAATGGTTATATGTTTGTTGGAGTTTAGTTTTAGTTTGGCAAGGATTATTTCAACATCACTGATTTCTTGGGTGTTATAATCAAGTTGTTTTATGGTGAGATGATTTTGGAGTAATATAGCTACACCACCTCCCTTTTTCTCTGCTCTATCTTTGAGTATAATATTATAGCCTGGGGCTGTAATTTCATTATTGTGGTGTTCTGGTTTAAGCCATGCTTCAGTTAGCACAGCTATTTCTGGTTTATATACAGCTAGTAGGGCATGAAGGTCTTGAATTGTGTTAAGTATACTTCTTGCATTTATGTTTATGAAGAGGAGAGAAGAGGTAGGTCTGTAGAATAGGTGATTTAGCTGATTTGAGTTTGTGTTGGGTGTTGTGGTGTGTCCTGGATTGGGGTGAATGTCACCACAGCAAATGGGTTTTTGGAGCAGGTGAAGATGCAGTTTAGTTAGTTTGTGTAATAATTTAGTTTGTCTTAGTGAGGAGTGAGGGTTAGCTCTGACTTTCAGTTTATAGAGAGAGTAAGAGACTGATTGAGAGGAGGTGAGGTTGTGTGGTGTGATAAGGAAGTTATCTAGTTTCAGAGGATTGGTTATAGGTTCAGTTTGCCATGAGGGTACTGATATGTAGTTGAGTGTGGTAGGAGGAGAGGTAGGAAAGCAGGAGAAAAGTTAGTTTGTTTGTCTTTTCGGCTTTTCCCAGTTAGGGGTCGCCACAGCGGAACTTAGGTCCGCTAATGATTGGCATTTGATTTTTATGGTGCCGAGTTGCCAGCCCAATGCCCAGCCTTCAGCAAAGGCATGCCCATTCACGCATGTGTTTCGGAGGCCACTCGACCATGGGGAGGACATGCAGACTCCACACAGAAGGCACTCCAGCCGAGAATCGAACAGGAGAACCTCTTGCTGTGTGGCAACAACGCTACCACTGTACCACCGCGGTGATGATTGTCAATGGGTAAAGTAGCGATTTTAGTAATTGGGACTGTTGTTTGCAGTTCATCTTGTCTAGTGAGGTGTGTTTAAGGGTAGTATTTGTAAGTGTGTGGGTTTGGTATTGTAAGGGTGCAGGATTTGATTCCTCAAGCCTTTGTTTGTCTAAGTAGGTGAGTCTGGCCGAGTCACTTCACCAGACAGTGTTCCTGGTGTGCTCCTGAAACGAGCCATTCATGTCTAGTGGTCTGCTCTAATCTGCATTACACATTTGACTTTTATTTCCTGCACCCTTCAGATAGCCACTAATTAGTACTTCACCATATGCTATTTGACTACGAATCTAGCATGTCTGTTATAGTTTAATGTCAGATGCATTTTCAAGAAATATGAGTTTTAAATGAAGAGAGGTTTACTGTTGTTCATGCCAAGTCTGTTTTCAGTATGAATGTTTTGTTTTATTCATCAAATTACTTTTTTTTGCTTCTGATGCAACATTTTTAATAACTTTTAAATTAAAGCCAAATCTCTGTGATCACTGTGACAGTAAAAGAACAAAACAGTAAACTTACTGACATGTCTGAACACTGTTTTATGGTAGTTGGGGAGAGACAGTCAAGTAATGGGATACTGGTATGGCTGGGAGTGGTCAATTCCCCTGCATAGGGTCCCATTTGACCACTATCTAGCTCTGTTTTGCAGAGCAAACCGTATCCAAATCATGGAAAAGGACAGAGTTTAATTTTATTACCAAAAAAATAAAGGTTCACCTTTGTAGAATTTTACTTGTTTGTTTCTTATGTTTCAATGTGATGTTGTTTTAGATTCATAGTATTCTGCAATATTTAGAAGAAAACTATCCTGTTCTTAAAACTGCATCACATTTGGGATATTTCTTCACAGTACAAAATTGTTAAGGTATGGGACTGCCTCACTGCCCTGCAGAAAAAAAAGGATGTGGTAACCATATGTTGCCTTTGGATCTAATAAATGGATAACTAGGCAAAAGAACTTTTCAAGCAAATGAAAAAAGTTGCACTTCTGTTTTTAATAAAGCTGAAAGTATTTGTTTAACTTACTTCATGTACATGTGTTTCACATTTGTAACAGCTGAATAACTAATTTTATTGCCAGCTATTCATTATTCCTTTAGCCATTCCTGTCTCATGCAAGCAACTTATTGTTGACTCACAGTTTAAATTATACACTCCTTTCTTTTAATAAGACCCTCTAATTACAGAAGATTTCTTGATTTGTAATATGTAGTAAGAAATTAAACTAACAGCAATCTGTGTATACATCCATTAATTGCAGAGAGGCATTGTATATGGGCCTGAAGTACTGTTCCAGTAAATGAACTGTACATTCTGCAGGCGATCAAAACTCCTTTAAGATGGAAGGGACTAATAAACCTGGTGAGTACTTGGAGAAATCGGAGACACATGACTGATAGATGCACTTAGGCAGCAAGAGACTGACCAGTGAAGAATGCATTTTTGGCATTTATATCTGAATGCCAGTAATGCACTGGTAATCAGCTAGCTAATATGTTCAATTTCCCACATATTACTCAGTTTGCACACATCTAAAGACTTATTCTACATTTTACTGTACTCATCATGTTCCAGTGCAGACACACACACACACACACACACACACACACACACACACACACACACACACACACACACACACACACACACACACAATTGTTAATATACATTTATCTTTAATGTAACAGTCACATGTAAATACATGGTGGACACTGGCAATGGTACAAGTACTGTGTTTTGATAGTGGTGTTGGATCGAGTGAGTATCTAGTTCTCTCATAAACCAAATCTGTAACTTTGAGAAACTGTGAGGTTTCTGGTTCTCATTTCATTTATAAGATGAAAGCACCATCTTGTGGCAGCATATACTGATTTCTAAACTTTTCCATGTCAAAGGAACACTCTTTTTTTTTAACATCTTCCTCATAATAGTTGAGCTTTTTAATTTGTAGTCCATGGTTTTCTGTTATTCAGGAAGACTTTGCTGGTGTGCAGCAACCAGCTTGACATGATCTCAGAAAAAAAAACAGACTTTAATTGCTTACAAAGCTCTGCTTAATAGGGTGGCTCAGTGTTATGTCCCCCACACTTTTTGAACTAGTTCATATCCGCACATAAACTTACTGAATGCAAATGCAAATCCAGGCATAGGCCTGTATATTTCCACCCTATTCCCATCTTCATTGGTTTTCTGATTTATACAAGCTTTTAGGCAAGTTAACCAGCATATTGCAACTTATGACTGGATGCATTATACTTTGTATTTTCATTTCTGATCTTTCCAGGAACATTTATATTCTTAACACAGAATGACAGAATCCTATTTAATTTCAATGGATTATGTCATTTACAATATGGTTTAAAAGATGCACCTACATTTAGAGTTATGAGACTTAAGACTATTTAATTCTAGATCCTTAATTTGAAAGACTATACATTCTACTGAAGGACTCTGATTTCATGCCGGAACATATTACTCAGTGAACCACAGAGCTTAAACATCTACTAAAACTTTGCAATGAAGCCTGGAATAAGTGTAAGAGAAATCCTTCCACAGCCACTCACACTCAGTTCACTAGTTTTCTTAATTTTGTCAAGCAAACCATATGAGAAAGTCGGATCACTCAGAGGCAAACAGTTCTGCATACATAACTCCCCAGAGTACTTCTTTGATGAGGTTAACCTTCTGGATGGCTGCAAACCTCCATATCAAAACTCTGCTTTGTGCTATATTCAATGCAACAAGAGACAACTGACTGTGTCCAGTTTCCTCCATGAATTTAGTAACCTTCCAAACATACTTCATACTTCCTCACCCCATTCCACCCAGCCTAAATCTATCCTACTTTACCTTCTACTGTTCTACTTCAAAAGATTTACCCCCAAAGAAGCTCAAAGCCAGCTAGAACAAATTTACATAGGCCCCCCTCCTGACACAGATAGTTTGGTCCTATGGTTTCTCTTCTGGTGCAAAGAATTTGTAATCATTCCCCTGCACCGTAACCATAAGTTATGCATTGGATCTAACCTTATGTCTAACATATGGGAATTTCCATGGGTCAAGCCACTCCCCAAAGAACCCAATGCCAATAAAACCTCTCCTCCTTTCAGTCTCAGTTCATTCAGTTCTGATAAAAGTCATACACAAATTAATATACAGTCAACTCAGAAAGTACCTACAACAGAACCCTGTACACTCTCACAGAAAGCTTGGATTTGGGGCTGGTAGAAGCATGATGACCACTCTCTGGACACTCACAGATAAAATTTCACTAAGCCTGGACAAAGGGAATCTCAATGGCACTGTGTTTAACAATCTTACAAGTGCTTTTGTTCTTGTAGACCACGCTGTATAACTCTGGCTTAATCCATATTGGTGTCAGTCCACAAGCTACTTATTGGTTCATAGATGTTCTGCACATAAGCTCATTTAAAGTTAGAATTGACTCATCTACTTCTGCAGAGGCTGCTTATTCACTCCAGTGGAGCTTGTGAAGTTTGCATTGTAACTTCCAATGGGCGGAGCCTAAACCGTTTGACAGAATCAAATTATGTCCTCACATTTCAAACAAATGTTCATATTTCTGGAAGCAGAGGGGTTATGAAAAAAGTATAAATGGCAAACTCTTCAGCACAAACTATTTTTATAGTGGTAGCATCCTTTAGGTTCTAGGTCTTAAACTGAATTTTATAAGTCACAGTAAACACAGTAACTATTACATTTGTAATGTTTTGTAAACAACTTACAATATCATAGCAACCACTCAAGTTACACACACACTGTCAGCATCATTTTATTCATCTAGCTGAGAGCTTTAATATGAAGCCAATGAGTTCTATCTGTGTTACATTGTTGTTGAGATATTTAGACAAATGTGAAAATTATATCTATATAAATTAATATCATAAAAACAACACTTAATATCTATTTACCTGCATTAGACAGAGGTAAAATATCAATGCAGCTGAGTTTGCCATTGTGTAAACTTTAAGATGAGATCTTTTAAAACTGTGTATATAGCATGGTTTTGGAATTATTGATGCAAATATGAACAAGCAATATTTGATTCCTAGAGGTGTCAGTAGGAGTTAACTGCAGATGCACTTGGAGCCACAAGACTCTGTACAAACATCACTTCACGTTTTTATTTTTTATTAACAAACTTCTCCTGGATCTTCATACCTTTTTCTTAATATTATATGCAGATAAGAATGTCATTTTAGATCAAGCCTGAAACTAACAGACTTAAAATTAACTCCCAAGATGGGCTTTTAACACTCAACACCTGGATGTCTACAAGTAGACTCCTCTTTAATCTAAATAAAACCAAATAAATGATTTTAGCACTTAACCAAAACTAGCAAAAATCCCAAAGACCAAAACAACCTCCTATTGAACCCACCACTACTTTAAAGTACTTAGACATATGGCTGAATGAAACCTTACAATTTTAATGCTATACAGAAAAAATCAGATCAAAATTGTACTACCTCCTTTTCTAGGTCTGAAAAATCTCAAAATGTCTTTCCTATCATGTAAGAAAAAGTAAAGACAAAGGAATGTTTTTGCCCAAACTGAGTATGGTCTACAGTAATAGCCATTGCCTCTAAGAAAAGATTCAAAGAAACTTTATTGTCATTTAGGAAACACAAGTGCTACCTAAATGAAATTTTAAGTGTCAGCTCTTTTACAGGAGAAAATGAACACAAAAAGACATACATGATAGCTATTAAAGAATAAACAATAACTGTAGTACAAAACTAAATATCTAAGTAGCTGTCGCACATGCTTGTACACTATTTATTACATCGGACAATACTGACTACTAGATAATTAACACATGAAAAGAAAAGTACACTATATACAGAGGTGAGATTGGGTGATATTACACATAAGGAAGTGACTGGAATTTCACTTAAATGAGAATATATTAATTTTAGTATGTAATAAATACATAGAATTACTGTAGGGAAAAAAAAGAATGAGAGAGTAACAATCTGTTATAGTTTTGATAATCCAGATTTATGTCTGCATTAACGAGTCTTACTGCAATTGGATAAAAACTGTTCATGAATCTGGAGGTCCTGCAGTGGCTACTCCGTAACCTTCTACCAGAAGCAAGTTTAGTGAACCAACCATACGCTAGATGAGAAGTGTCACTCAGTATTTTGCGGACCTCTTTTTACATCTCAGTACAAAGAGCTCCTGTAAGGTAGGAAGACTAGTGTCCATGATCTTTTCTGCTCTTCTTATTATTCTTTGCAGCTTCTTCCTTTCGGCCATTGTGCTGTTACTGAACCATACAGTACAATTGCAGGTGATAATGCTCTCAATGGCTCCACTGTAGGAGATAATTAGAGGATTCATAGAGAGCTTTGCTTTTCTCAGCCTTCTTAGGAAGTGTAGTTGCTGGTGGGCTTTTTTAGTTAGCTGGCCTGTGTTTGTACTCCAGGAAAGATCCTCCGATGTATGTACCCCCAGGAACTTTGTATTCTGGACTCTCTCCACTTCTTCACCATTGATCTTGATGGGCAGGTGCACAGCAGAGCTATTTCTGAAGTCAATAATAATTTATTTTGTTTTATTGACGTTCAGGTTCAAATTGTTGTTATTGCACCATTCAATCAGGGAGTTGACCTCATTCCTATACCCACTCCTGTCATCACCACTTATGAGTCCTACCACTTCATAAAAACTCCATAATCATACATCCAGTCTTTAAAAAAAAACTGCTGATTCAAAGCCCAGTCCCGAAAACAAGAGCATCACTGACTCCATTGAAAAAGCTAACTTGCTGCCCATAAAACAAAGAAACAGTCTCGTGCTAGACTCCCTAATTTTTAAACTCTTGCATCTTCACAGTGACACTCCCACAACACCACTGCACCATGGCTTTCTCTACTATGACTGTTAGATAGCTTGTAACTTATATATATTATTGAGTTCTCTACTTCAGCTTGCCTTCTTCCACTTATTTTATTCTCAATATAGTGAATATAAATTGGACTCAGTTATGGCCGAGGCATCCTTCTAAAGCAGTGTTATTTGTTAACCTGAATGGTCCAAATGAGCAAAAAGCACATTTTCAGTAAAGTCCCAAGGACAAAAGCTGTACAAAACATTCTCCAAAGCTGACTTTGGACTCCTAAAAACAGAGGTGGCTAACTTCACGGCACCCATGCCGATGGAAAATAGATGCATGACTGCCAAATCATACACCAGTGCACTGTATGAACATGTACATAAATGCATGGAACTAACCATACCCAACAGAACCAAGACGCACTCTTCCCAAAAAAGGAAGCCAATCTGGTGGTACCCTGCCATTAATAAACTCTACAACAGAAGGAAGAAGCTGTTGCAGAAAAAGGTGAAGTCCCAAGACTGGAAAAAGTTCCTTATCAGCCTCAACAAAAAGTTGAGATCTCTCATCAAAACCTCCAAAGCCAGCTATGAAGGCAGAATTGCAGCAGAGACTGAAATCAACCACAAAGCCTTCTATAGTTATAGAAGAATCTCCACGACAATACCCAAATTTGCTCTAAGTTACTGCACAATGGTACCTCCTATACTGAGCCAACAGATATTGCCAACATACTGGCTGGCAGATTTGGTGCCAACTTTACCCCCCCCCAAAGGACCACTCTCAATACCAGAAGAATGCCAGGCACCCAGCATTGCTATAGCACAGGTTAAAGCTGCATTGTATAAGGCCAAGAATACAGCTTCCATGGGACCTGACAATATCCCTGGCTATGTTCTACATGAATTACAAAGTGAGCTGGCACCACAGCTGTGTGCCCTGTTCACTCACAGCCTCACTTCAGGCTTTGTCCCTACCCCTACCGAATGATGCACTGTTACAGTCATCTCTCTCCATAAAGGAGGAGTGACTACAGACCCTGGAAATTATTGCCTATTAGCCAGACGAGTCTGATATGTAAGGCTATGGAGCGCATCATCATGGACCTAATTAACAAGGATATAGGGAATCTCCAAATCTAGATATTATTTATTTATTATTATTTGACATTTGTTAACCGGGATAGTCCACTGGACACACGGCCATTTTCAGTGGCGGCCCGGGGAGAAAAGCTCCACACATATGAATAACATGTAACAAAAAAACTACAAAGTTTATAAAGTATATAAACATTGACTGGAGCTGCTATTGCAGCAGCCTCCCTACAACCCACATCAACCTACATGGTTTTACTCAAACTATTACATCCCCTACCAGGATCAATAAAACTAATCAGAAAGCTAGCATATTAGACTGGATTCTCATAAACCATCACCGTCACAACTATGATTCAGGAACCCTCCCTGATGATATAAGCGACTACTCACTTACCTATATTATCAGACACAAAACCCATACTCCCAATCCTAAATCTGTCAAAAATATCAGATCCAAAAAGAACTTTTACCGTAAGCTATTTGAAAATGAACTAAGAACATGCAATTGGTCTCCATTAAAATACCTCCCTTTAGAAGAAGCCATCAAGTACTTTAACACTAACTTTCTGGCTATTCTCAACCAACATACTCCAACCAGATTAATTAAAGTTAAAACCAACTCTGCCCCATGGCTTTCAAAAGCAACCAAACACAAAATGTACCTTAGAAGTAAACACTAGGCCAAATGGAGAATGACTAAAAACCCTGTTGACCATCAAACCTTTAGACAGTTAAGAAATGACACTAAGAAAGCTATACTCTCTGATAAAAAAAATTACTACCTACAATTCCAACAAACTAATCAAAACAACCCTCAAAAATTCTGGACTAGCATTAACCAACTACTCCACCCAGGTCAATCCACCACACCTAACCCTCAAGACACTGACCATGCTAACCCCATAAATACAGCCAATACATTCAATACCTTCTTTACAAATACTATCCAAACACTGGCTAGTCAGCTAACACCTAATAGCTTCACTCTACCCACCTATAACTCTACCTCACCCCCTCCTTTTCATTTACAAGCTGTCCCAACTACATACATTCAAACCCTCATACAAACACTAAAACCATGCTCTCCCTCAGCAGATCAACTACCTGCCTATTTTCTACAGCTATCAGCCAAATTCATAGCTTATCCTGTTTCCATTCTGATCAATAGGACGATTACTGAAGGTCACATACCTAGCCTATGGAAAGTCTCTCATATTATCCCTCTACGTAAAGGCGGAAACTCTAATGAGCTCTCCAACTACCGTCCTATTGCCCTTCTCACCCCCCTAGCAAAGATCATGGTGAAATGTATCCATAGGCAATTACTTGACCACTTAACGCAAAATAACTTACTTTCCAGCTGTCAACATGGTTTCAGACCTTTACACAGTACTACCACTGCCCTGCTTTCCTTTATAGATTATATTAACAAAAATCATAACCTTAATAACCTCTTTTTGGCACTATTCATTGACCTGTCTAAAGCATTCGACATGGTCAATCATCAGATTCTCCTCAACATACTAGAATCACTATCATTTGATGCACCTTCTATAAAATGGTTCCAGTCCTACCTAGATAAAAGACAACAGGCAGTTATTTGGCATAATACTCTTTCTACCCTCCAACCAGTTACACTGGGTGTCCCTCAAGGGTCTATACTTGGACCTCTCCTCTTCTTAATATTTATTAATGATCTTCATCTAGCCATCCCCCAAGCCACATGCATACAATATGCTGATGACTCGACACTTATATGCTCAGCCAAATCCACATCTGAACTTCTCTCTCTTACCCAGAAAGTATTTAACACAGTTGAACAATGGTTTACACAACGTTGTCTTCATTTGAACCCCAAAAAAACTAAACTCCTCCTCTTTAATCCAACCCACAAGTCCTCTCCACTTGATTTCTCAGTTATATCCACTAACGGCACCATCATATCACCTGACACATCTACCAAACTACTGGGAATCACCATTGATAACAACTTGAACTCTGACATCCATATCAACAATACAACAAAAACTGTCAACAAAAAACTTGGCTCCCTCTATAGAATTAAATCATACATTTCTCCTACAGCTAGAACAACCATAGCCCATACTCATCTAATCTCTACCCTCCTCTATGCCTCACCTATTTTTACTAACCTTTCTAAAAATAACCTCAGCAAACTGGAAACTTCCTACAATAACTTTGCTAGATTTGCAACAGGTAACCCTTACAGAACCCACCACTGCTTAAATATAAAGCAGCTGGGATAGCTTGAACTACAAAACTTGATTAACTAACCATCACCCATAAAACTCTTTATAAAACCTTCCTGCACTCCTAGTCTATCTACCCTCATCACTCCATACACAAATCTGAAATCACTGCGTTCTTCTCACAAAAATCTTCTATACATTTCTAAACCTAACAACAAAGCTGGCGAATCTCTCTTCTCAAATGCTGTTGGAAAAACCTGGAATCTTCTCCCCAGTGACCTCTCCTCGCTTCCCTCTCTATCACTCTTCAAAAATAGACTAAAACCATACCTTAGAACACACTAGTTGTGCCCCTATACTAAACCTGACTAGGCTACTATCTGTCTAATTGAACTAAACTCTGCCTAGCTCTCACTACTCAGAAATTAGTACATATTTTATCCCTATAAATTCTGTTTTCCTCCCAAACTACACTGTGCAGAATCTCCCTTTACATTTCATACTGAAAAATGTATTTGTTTTCTTCCTTTTTACATTATGTATATTCTTAACCTGCCTCCCCTCTAGATCTTAGTCTTTCTACTTATAAATGACTTATAACTGCATACTGTATAGTAGAAGCATTCTGGCACTACAAGTTTTTTGTTTATCCTCACAGAATAATATGTTTAACCTGCAATATATTTTTTTTTATATTTAATTAATTTTGCTATTTAGTTATCTTTCCTGTTATTTTTTATGTTTAGGTACCTGAAATCTGCTAGTTTAATATGAATATTTTCATTTAGTCTTATTTTGTATATTGATTACTAAGTTTTTCATTTATCTGTATTGGAGCTTATCTCCTCGGGCCTCTACTGAAAATGGACATGTATCCAGTTAGACTATCCCGGTCAACAAATGTAAAACAAATAAATAAATATATTTAGACAGAGAATGCAGTGAGTCTTAATTAATAGTAATATATTCATACACAGCTGTCACAATTAGTGAAAACAGAGAAATCTTACAGTAATAGTTTCATTAGTCTAAAGAGATATGTATAATGACCTCAATCATTGCTGGAGGGAGTCATGTGTAAGCCAACAACATCTTAAAGGTTATTGGGGTCTAAACCATAACAATCTATTTTATTATATTGTATGAATTTCTACAGTAATAGAATATAGACCTATCTATTCCTCTTGAGGTGTGAGATAGTTAAGGTGGTGTAGGGTCTAACATAGTGGAGAGTCTAGTCTGGTGAAGTGCAAGAACGTAGCCAGTTATTAGTGAGATTCAGTTTTAATGCTTTTTTGAACTGTATGAAGGATGTCATAGCAGTTATGTTATAGGGTAGAGCATTCCACATTTTGGATACATAATTAGAAAAGAGGGCATCACCTGCTGTATTATTTGACTTGGTTACTGTGAGAATAAGTTGATTACTGGAGCGAAGAGTTCTGTTACTGGTGTAGAGGTGAAGTAGGCTTTGCAATGCAGGGTTTTTTGTTTCTGGTTGATATAAAATTTTATGGGGCAGAGAGAGTTGGTCGTAATGCAGGAGTTGAGGAAGTTCTAGCCAGTTGAGCAGCTTCAAGGATGAGCAGTGGTGAGATCTAAATGGGTAGTCAGAGGCAAATCTAGCTATTTTGTTATAGCAGGAGTCAAGCTTAGCTAGGTCTGCTTTTCTAAAGTTGGTGTGAATAGGTGAGGCATAGAAGAGGATAGAAATAAGGTGAGTGTGAGATATAGTAGCTTTTGTTTGTTGGATAAGGAATTGTCTATTTCTATAGAGGGTACCTAGTTTTTTGTGAACTTTCTTGATGGTCTGGAAAGTATGAATATCAAATCTTAGATTGTTATCAGTCTCAATGCCCAGGAGTTTGGTGTGCTCTGTGGGAGAGATAGTAGTTTTGTTACTGGACATAATATTAAAAGTTGATAAGGTGGACCTAGTGGGTTTAAAGAGTACTTGTTTGGTTTTAGCAGGGTTTAGGATGAGTTGGATATTGGATAACCATGTTTCTGTAGAGTGGAAAGATTCTTGAGTAAGTGTGTGAAGTTTCTGAGGAAGCTGCACAAACTAACATAGAATCATCAGCGTATTGGATGACAGATGCTTTGGGAATGGAGGAACGAAGCTTATTGGTATAGAGAGTGAACAGCAGAGAGCCTAAAATAGAACCCTGGGGAACACCAAGATTAACTGGGAGAAGGGGGGAGAGTTCTTGTTTCCACAAGACTGCTTGCTGACGGCCAGCTAAATAGCTCTGGAACCAGGCTATTCCGGGAAGAGAGAATCCTAATTCGGGCAGTTCTTTGATAAGAATGTCATGTCTGACCATATCAAAGGCCTTTGAGAGGTCAAGAAAAGTGGCAGAAACACATTTAGCAGCATTTTTATGAGTGTTTACTGTATTGGAGAAGGACAATAAGGCAGTGGTGGTACTATGGAAGTGTCGGAAGCCATGCTGGGTGTTTGATAAGAGCATGTCTTTGTGCAAGTAGTGAAACATTTGGAAGTGTATGCACTTTTCAAGGATTTTTGCTAGAGGGGATAGAATTGCTATAAGTCGATAGTTTGTAAGCTCTTTGGAGTTACCTCCTTTATGTAGGGGGATTATGTGAGATATTTTCCATATCTCTGGGACAGTGGCTTCTGAGAGGGATCTGTTAATTAGAATGGCTATAGGGTAGGCCACTGCATTGGCAGCAATTTTTAAGAATTCCCCTGGTAATTTGTCAGCAGCCAGAGTAGTGGGTTTAAGTTTTTTGAGGTATTTTTTATCCTTTCTATAGAGACTGACTGGAATTTGAAGGAACTGTTCCTTATGGGAGTAGTGATGGGTTCAGAGGAAGGGTGTATGTGTGTCGATTTTTCTGTTGGTTGGCTAGGGTCAGTATTGTTTCAGTAAAGAATTTATTAAAGTGAGTGGAAATGCTGTCAGAGTTATTTACTAAGGTGGGAGAGGGGGTACCAGTTTTGCCTGGTAATAGTAATTTGTTAATGGCTGCCCAAACCTTTTGAGGGCTATTTTGGTGCTTGATTTGAAGATTGGAGTAGTAATTAATTTTGTCAAGTTTTACTAGTTTCTTAGCTTTATTCCTAAGCTCCTGATAGTTTTGTTTTGCAGCTGGGGACTTAACAGTTTTCCAGTGATCCCATGCCTTATCTCTAGCTTTGAGGAGGACTTTGGTTTCTTTGGTGCCATGGAGTGGGATTAGATCAGGTTCTTATGATTCTAGGAGGGGCAGAAAGATCTAATACATTTAAGAAAGTTTTATTAAAGTAAGTAACTGCCTCATTTAATTCCAGGTATCTCAGGGGTGTCCAATTGCAATGCTTTAGTTCTGCTGTGAAATTGATAGGGTTAAAGTTCTTTTTCTTTTCACTAAAATGATAGACTGTACCTTTGGGATTACGGTTGCGTTGTCGTAGAAGGAAGGTTGGCAGATGGTCACTTAGACCATCGGGGAGGCAACCTGCAAGAGAGGGGTGGCTAGGTTTATTAGAATCCAGTCAAGGATTAATTCCCTGTTAGTTGTCTTGTCAATTGTTGTTGGAGTTTGGATAGCTTGGATGAAGCCATGGAGATTAATATGATTTGTTTGGGGGTGGAAGAGTTACAGGATAGCCAATCTATATTAAAATCACCTAGAACGATAGTTTCATTTTGGAGAGATAAACAGGACCAATGGAGCAGATTTTTTAGAGTGGGTATATTGTTACCAGGAGGTATATAGCATCCAATTATGTTTATTAGTTTTTTGGAGTTGAGTTGAAGTTGGGTGAACAATATTTCTGCATTGTCAACAGAGGGATATTGTATATTTAATATTTACACTGTGAGATGGTTCTTAAGTAATATAGCAATGCCACCACCTTTTTTGTCCTTTCTATCCTTCCTTAGTGTATTGCATCCTGGGGGAATAATTTCATTGTCATTGATATGTGGCTTTAGGCAAGTCTCAGTTATAACCACTATGTCTGGCAGATATAGAGAAAGACAGGCGTACAGGTCATGGATTTTGTTGGGGATACTTCTACAGTTTATATTTAGAAACAGTAGGTCAGTAGTTTTCCTAGGAAGTCAATATAGACTATTGGGGAGAAGGGGAATCTGCAGGTGGGTAGGTTTGTAGTAGTAGTTGTTGGTCTAGGGTTGGGATGAATATCCCCAGAGTGAGATATTTTAGAGGCAATGTAGAGAATGGACTGCAGGAGTTTTGTGATTTGTCTGTTGAATTTTAGGGAGGGTTGATGATGTTTTGGGTAAGGTAGTATTTTAAAGCATGAGTAGTCAGTGGGTGATAGGGTAAGGATAGAAGAATAGATAGAGAAGTAAGACTGAATGTACTTATGATGAGAGGCAGCAGTACCTGCACAATGTGGGGTTACCTGTAGGTGGGTATGGTAAGAGGTGAGGAGAGAATGTGTAAGTAGTACAATTATGGAAGCAATATGTACTAGTAACATGTTAACAAGATGAGTGGATTGTAGTCTTTGTGCAGGGTAGGGTTTGGGAGTGATAGTTGGTGTATCACTGATAGGAGTAGTAGAGTGGAGTTAATTAAGGTAGGGGCTTAGGAGGAGAGTTGGATGATATGGGTAGATATACGTGATTGGGTAATGAGGTGGGAAGTGTGGTTATGTGTAAAGATAAATGTAGACGTAGTGGGGATGGGTGGGAATTGGGGATAGGTTAGGGTAGGGAAGCGAAGTGAGCAGGGCTACACTGGCAGGCTGGATGGATGAGCAAGGAGAGGAATGCACACAAAAAACAATCAGTGGAGAAGGTAGGTGTGTAGAGAAGTGTTAGGATAGTTAGAAGATACGGGCAGAGAAGGTCGGGAGAACTTAGTGGTGGTAGTAACTATAAGTAGAGAAAGAGTTTTAATAGAAAAGCCAGTAAGAATATTATGAGAAAGAGAGGTGTAAGGCAGGTTCTGGTTGATTACCAACTACAGTGCTAATGGCAGGAAAGAAATACAAGATTTATTTGCAGTCTCAAGGTATAGTCAGTGAGACCTGTGGTTATCTTTTGTGGTAGACGTCTGCTGTTAACGAGTGAGCTGGTAGGGAACCATGAAGTGGGCTGCCAAGCTGGTTATTTCCAGGCTGTTTTCCAGGGACCCCGAGTGTCATGGCCAGGTAATGACCTGTAAAGGAAAGATATGGGTTAACTGGATATTTCCAGAGATACAGTACATGTGGGTTGGGGGGAGAAGGTAAACAGAGTGGTAAGTACAGGAGATATAGGCAGCATGTTAATATTCTCACAAGAATCAGCAGAGAATACAATAAAATGTGCAGTAGTTAAAGACAGAGTATAACAGATAGCAATTTACCTTTGCTAATACTTCAACTGTAAAATGTCCTACACATTGACGAAGGCAGTTAACAATATCCCTTATGATAATTAGGTCCAGAATTATACTTAGAGTTGAGTGCAGCTGTAAAGACTAATTAGTACTTTTAGTCAAATTAGTATGTAATAAACCCACAATATAGTCACCGCTTTCGCTAAACTTTAATTACACCTTTCAGTGAGATAGCTGACCACAATACACTATGCATTAGATTGTCTTGGTAGTGGTAATAAGCTTTGAAATGAATGCAGTAGCATACACCATAGAGCAATGTACAATAATTAAGCCCTGGTTATGCCTTTCACATAGGTAGCTGCTGCACATATTGTAAAACAAGAGTTGGGAACAGCATTTGTATATAGTATTAGTAGCCAGTGATTGTTTCCTAGACAATATTTGCAGCGGTAGTATTTCTACATTGTACATTTACTACTGCATTCAGTCACTATTCACAGTATTATAGTTACTATTGTGACAGTGCTGATACTTTCTAATTAGGCCATGGGAAGACTTAAGTGGTATAAGCTTCAGTTTCTAGTCCTTTAGGTGAAAATGCTATGATATACGGTCACAGAAGGCAATCACTCTAACTCCTTCAAACGAAAGTCTTAGCCTGTAATGTCCACCAGTTCATTTAAGTTATATTAGCATCAATCACCAAGAATTTGGTTCGTAATGCTCAACAGTTCTAATAAAAATTGTATTAGCAGCAGTCTCTAATAAACTTGGTTACAAACAGAAAGAGACACAATTAATACACTTTAAAGTAGCAGCAGTCACTACAATCTTTATAGCACACAGAAGAGATACAGTCATTACTGACTGAATATTCTGCTGCAGCATGGGGTGCTAGGAAGATGTTCTTATGGTTGGTTGATTGCTTTAATTATAAAAGAGTAGACAAAAATGTGCTAAACACATACCTCTGTCACAAATATACAAAATTATACTGTTCACATTTTGTTTTTTTGCTATAGTAAACACCAGAAGCCTTGTAGCAGGGGGTAAACAGATCATAGTGGAGAGACAGAGTGGAAGGAAATGGTGCCTTTTCCTGGAGTGAGGATTTGAGTGGTGCAAAGGATTATGGGAGGGAATACAGAGGAGCCCTAGAGAAGTATGGGAAATAGAGTTCTAAGCTATCATGAGGCAGATATAGAGTGTTTATGGCAGAGATAGAGATGGAGATAGGTTAGAGAGATAATATTATAAGTACAAAAGCTCAACACTGGCTGGCTGGATGAGCAAAGAGAGGAATGCACACAAAAAACAATTAGTGGAGAAGGTAGGTGTGTAGAGAAGTGTTAGATAGTTAGAAGATATGGGCAGAGAAGGTAGGGAGAGCTTAGGGGTGGTAGAGAAAGTTTTAATAGAAAAGCCACTAAGATTATTATGAGAAAGGGAGGTGTAAGGCAGATTCTGGTTGATTACCAACTACAGCGCTAATGGCAGGTAAGAAATACAAGATTTATTTGCAGTCTCAAGGTATAGTTAGAGTCAGTGAGACCTGTGGTTATCCTTTGTGATAGATACATGCTATTAACAAGTGAGCTGGTGGGGAACTATGAAGTTGGCTGCCGAGCTGGGTATTTCCAGGCTGTTTTCCAGGGACCTTGAGTTTCACAGTCAGGTAATGACCTATGCTTATCCTTTGTGGTAGATACCTGCTGTTAACGAGTGAGCTGGTGGGGAACCATGAAGTGGGCTGCCAAGCTGGGTATTTCCAGGCTGTTTTCCAGGGACCCCGAGTGTCACGGTCAGGTAATGACCTGTGGTTATCCTTTGTGGTAGATGCTTGCTGTTAATGAGTGAGCTGGCGGGGAACCATGAAGTGGGCTGCTGAGTCTGGTATTTCCAGGCTGTTTTCCAGGCACCCCGAGAGTCATGGCTGGGTAATGACCTGTGGTTATCCTTTGTGGTAGATGCCTGTTGTTAATGAGTGAGCTGGTGGGGAACCATGAAGTGGGCTGCCAAGCTGGGTATTTCCAGGCTGTTTTCCAGGGACCCTGAGTGTCACGGCCGGGTAATGACCTGTGGTTATCCTTTGTGGTAGATGCCTGCTGTTAATGAGTGAGCTGGTGGAGACGGATGAAGTGGGCTTCCGAGCTGGGTATTTCCTGGCTGTTTCCATGGACCCCGAGTGTCACGGCCGGGTAATGACCTCTGACATCTGTTCATAAATATACAAAATGATACTGTTCGTGTTTTGTTTTTCTGCTGTAGTAAACACCAGATGCCTTGTAGCAGGGGGTAAACAGATCATAGTGGAGAGACAGAGTGGAAAGAAATGGCTCATTTTCCTGCCACACAATTTGGTTTTCTGAAAGGTAGATCATGCCTGCTCAACATGGTTGACTTCTTTGAGTTAGTCACCAGAGGTGTGGATGAAGGTAAGGCAGTTCATACAGCCTACCTTAATCTGGTCAAGACCTTTGATACCATTCCTCACTCAGGAATTATTGTTATTGATAAATTCACCAAACTAAGCATCAACCCCTGTATCATTAGGTGGGTTGCAAATTGGCTCACAGATAGAACTCACAGTGTGAAAGTAGCAGACTCCAAGTCAGACTGCTAGCCAGTCACAAGTGGAGTCCCACAGGGATCGGTCCTGGGTCTTCTCCAGTTTGGCATGTACTTCTTAGAAGCCCAGGCCAACATGGAGGGACTCTGGCTGACCAAGTTCACAGATGACTGCAAGCTGGGAGCCATTATTAACTCCCCAAGTGATGCAGACATCCTACAGAAAGGCCTCATTGAGACCAGTGACTGGTGTCGAACCATGGGCTTAAGCTTAATGCCAAAAAAATGTGTCATCATCCCCTTTGGGAAAAACTCAGTTCCCATTAATTACCACATTGATGGGAGTCCACTGAACACTGAAGGTGTTATAAGAGATCTGGGGGCATAGGTTGACAGCAACCTCTCCTTCGACCACCACATTGCCACTGTGGTCAGAAAGTCCTTCTGTGTGGCACATCTCATTACCAAGGGATGTTCTTCGTGTTTCACTGTTGCAGTCATTACATTTGGGTTATCTGCTTGCAGGTAGCCCTCAGTCGGCCTGATTAACAAAGTCTTGGGCCCTGCATCAGTTGCTGTCCCTTCTTCCATGATGTCAGGTCTTCAGGGGTATAAAACATGCAGCCAATGCCATTACATCAGTCTTTCTTGCCGTTCGGTGCCTGAAGTAGACGTAGTTCGCAAGTGCCGGTCGGCCGACTCCTGAAATCTTTGGTTTCGAATTTCAGAACCGAAGTCTTCAACTAAAGCTAAGTACCCCGTTGGGGAAACATTTTATTACTCCTTACCAATGTCAGTAAAAGTTAACAATTGCATTACTTGTGGAAAGCAAATACCGCGTAAAGATTTTCATTCGTACTGTATTCCTTGCCTAGGCCCTGACCATGACGTACCGTGCTGTCGGTTTTGTGCTTTGTTTAATCAGCGCACTATCCATCATCGGTATATTTTCACCTCTAAATATTTTGGTTCTTGGTTTAATTATCCAGAAATGTCATTGGTTAGCCATCCAACTACTGGGATTCTGAAAAAACACAAAAATAAAGACAGAGACAGGCTGCCGAGGTCCAAAACTGCAGATGACGCTTCTCCTAAGCCAGTTTCAGTTCGCCGGTACTCAGTGAGGCGCTTTTGCAGCCCCTGATACCCACTACTTCTGATTTGCAGGCCTCTACTGAGACCCATTTGGAGTATGCCGCGAGATGCTTCAGCTATGGAACCCATGAATGTCTCTACCTTGGATGGGTCCAGAGCCACTGTGCAGGCACCAGCTTCTGAAGGTGTATTCAGGCCTATGGACTTGCATATTAAATCAACGCCTCCTTCTTTACTTAGGCCTAAATCTCATTCCATGTCTAAAAATATGACGCCCAGGCCACATGCTCAGGCCTCTATGCCTAAAAAACAAATGGTAAGAATGGCTGAAGATCTAATAACTCTAATCAGGGGTAGCCAACCCCACCCCCCTTCTAAGAGGCCTAGGACTGAAGTTGATTATGAATCTTCTGATCAGGATTCTGTTTTTTCTGATTCTTCTGATGATCTGGATTTGCCCTTATCTACTTATGAAGATTCTGATGCAGAGGACTCCATTCCCTCTGCTTCCCCTCCTGAGGATTTTTCTTTTGGGGAAACCTTACATACTCTAAGGGAGCATTTCCACTGGGAAAGCCAGGATTTTTCTGATTCAAAAAAGAGGCTTAGGGATTTCCTTCTCCTACCTCAGCATAGGCTTTTAGCTATTTTTCCTGTACTAGACATTGTTGATTATGCTTTTTTGGAATCTAGTTTGGCCCCTGATTTCCTGCCTCCTGCTCCCAGAAAACCTGACAGATACTACAGGGTCCCTGAGTCCCACAAGTTCTTTTTTAAAAATCCTATTGCAGATCCAGAGACTATTTCACAGGGGCCCAAGGGCATTAAGGCTTCTACTGCTAAAAATCCTCCCCCTTCTGAAAGAGACTCCAGGACGCTGGATAGATGGGATAAGAAGGTTTACACTTCTGAAACCTTGGCCATTAGGGCTTTAAACTGCCAGTTTCATATGTTAGTATCAGCAACATGTTATTGGACTGCTTAAACAGAAAATTATGTTGATTCCTGACTGTGTGGAAAGTAAAGAATTACAGGATTTAATGCATTCTGCTGAACAAGTTGGAAAACATACTTTGCAATGTGGTTTTGATATCCATCACCTCACCCAGCCCAACTCCATAAGTCACACACCACTACTTCACTCAACCAGCTCACTCCCATCAACTCACTCAAACTCATTTGTCTCAATCTCCCCTGCACTGTATCCCATAAAGACCCATCTATTTTTTAACTACAAACTAAGCTCTACTTATAAACCCGTTTGCCCCTCTCTAACCTCCAATATCCACATAAACCCAACAACATACAAGATACAAACAAGACAATCCAAACACCCCACCAACATTATCCAACTCCTATCAACCATACTTCTATCAGGAGATATACACCCTAACTCAGGCCCAAACACCACTTACCCTACATCTAAATCCATCCTATTAGCTTCTCTAAATGCCCGAAGCATAGCTAACAAAATCCCCAGTCTTCATGCCTGGCTTCACCACAACAAGCCTGAGATCCTAGCTATTTCGGAAACCTGGTTAAAATCTCATATAAAAGATGCTGAAATAGTACCATCAAACTACTCTATCATCAGAAAAGGCCGGGTACAAAAAAAGGGTGGGGGAGTAGCTCTACTTTACTCATCCTCCCTATCCATTACTCCCTATAACAAACCCATTCCTCAATTCTCCAATGCAGAATTAGTTCTAGCTCTATTTTCTTTAAATAAACACAAACACATTTGCATAGCATCACTTTACATCCCCCCTGGAGACAATATCTCAGTACTTGAGGATATCCTATCCTGGCTTTCTACCAATATCAGTAATGAAACTGTTATCATTGGAGACACAAATATTAATTGGTCTTCCATTCATTCACCTACACACCACCTAAACATCAACCTTTATAAGTACTCTCAGCTCATCAACCTCCCTACTAGGCCCTCTAAAGACTTCTCCGGTGGAAGTACCCTAGACTGGATCTTGGTCTCTCACCATCACAACTACAATGATAGTGAAACTCTTCCTAATTCCCTCAGTGACCACCTTCCGATTTTCACCAGACGTCTTCCATCTCCATTACAAGTAACCCATAATTACATCAGCACTCGCTATCTAAAAAACTTCAACCCAATAGCCTTCTCAGACTCCCTAAAATCAATAAACTGGAACCCCCTAAAAACTCTACCCCTAGATAATGCTGTTGAACACTTCAATACAACTTTCCTAAAACTGCTGGATAGTTTTGCCCCCATAAAAACCAAAAGAATAAGAAACAAAACCACCCCCTGGCTAACAAAAAAACACAAAAAATGATATGCGACTCAGAGACAAAACATGGGCACGTTACCAAAGAAACAAAACTCCCACCATCCTTAATGAATTCAAAACAATTCGCAATAAAGTTAAAAAGCTTATCACAATTGATAAACAGAATTATTTCTCCTTACTCCAAAACAACCACAAAACCAATCCACAAAAATTCTGGAAAGGCATCACTACCCTCCTAAAACCTGGCTCAACAGAAAACCCAAGCCCAGACCCAAATGCACAAGATATAGATCTGGCTACCCAATTCAACTCATTTTTTATAGACTCTATTTCCAAACTAACCTCATCCTTCTCTAATAACACCTCATCCCCTACTTCTGCATCTTCCCTATCATCATCCCCTTCATCTCCAGCCTCCCAACTCCCACCATTCTCCCTAAAACCTATTCCTACTTCTACCATAAGAAAACTACTTCAAAAGCTAAAACCATGCTCCAATGCCCCCGATAACATTCCATCATCCTTCCTCAGCATAGCTGCCGAAGCCATTGCCTTCCCCATCAGCATCCTAATCAATCACTCTATCCAAGAAGGTCTTGTACCAAAACTCTGGAAAAGGGCTTTCATCATTCCCCTGCACAAAGGAGGTAATAATAACAATATTACTAACTTTCGTCCCATCACCATCCTCTCTTCTATATCAAAACTTCTAGAGAAATGTATCCATCTTCAACTCCTTCCCTATCTCTTAGACAATAACTTACTAACTTCCACACAACACGGATTCAGACCAGGTCACAGCACCATGACTGCCCTCCTTTCCTTCCTGGAAACTGTAAATAAAGACAGAGATTCTGGCTCCACTGTATCTACCCTCTTTCTTGACCTCTCTAAGGCCTTTGATACTATCTCTCACAACCTTCTCCTTACTAAACTATCTAACCTAAACCTATCCCCTTCCGATCTCAATTGGTTCACCAGCTATCTCTCTAACAGACAACAAGCTGTCAAGTGGAAAAAAGCCATCTCCTCTTTCCTTAACACACCCACTGGTGTCCCCCAAGGTTCCATCTTGGGCCCTCTCCTTTTCAATATATTCATAAACAATTTCTTCCATTCAATTCCCCATGCTAAACTTATTCAATATGCAGATGATTCTACAATTATCTGTGCAGCCAGATCCATCCCCACTCTTTTAAAACTAACTCAAGACGTCTTCTCTACCACAGAACAGTGGATGAAGGACAATCATCTAGCACTCAATGCATCAAAAACCAAACTTATGGTATTTACCCCCTCAAAAACCACAACCTTTGATAGTAGACTATTCGTCATCACTAGCCAGAATAATACACCTCTCGAACTAGTATCTGAAACCAAACTACTAGGAGTCTAGATTGATGACCAGCTTAAATTCAAAAGCCACCTACTACTAAACATAAAAAAAACACCAAAAACTTGGCATGCTGTACTGTAACAATCAGTTCCTCACTACATCTACAAAGATCACTCTTGCTACTACATTTCTCATCCCCTCTCTCCTGTATGTTGCCCCTCTCCTAACAAACCTACAATCATATCTCAAAACTAAACTGTCCTCCTGTTATAATAAAATTGCCAAATTTGCCACCAGCCACAAATCATCTACCCATCACTGTGCATCTCTGCACAAACTCAATTGGCTAGAGTTGCCTCACTATCTCTCATATACTCAGCTCACTTTTGCTCACAAACTAATTTTTCAACCCTCCCTCTGTCCCTCTCTCAACTCTACCTTTAAAATGCACATGCCACAAAGACTCTTAAGATCTAATAACCAAAACCTAATAGAACTGTACAAACCCCTTCACTCTCCAGGACAAAACCTCCTATCCTATGCCCTGGCATGCATATGGAACTCACTTCCTCCCTCTATCCGTATCACCACCAACCTCCCTGCCTTTAAAAAATCACTGCACTCACATTTAACATCCTCATGGGAATGCTCCTGCTCCCACCCCTCATAGCCTATTCCCCACCTCCTACAAACAACTATATCATATATTACTAGACACCAAATTAAGCCAACTGTAGCAACATCTTATTATTTGACAAATCCTACAATTCCACTCAAGAAACTATGTATTTATACAACAGCAATGCTTGCTCTTATACAAAACATAACCTAAGAATCTTTATTTCATCTGCCCATATCTTAGTTTTCCTACAAAATAAAACCCATAAATTATCACTGTAACTGCTTAACCTTTGTTTTGTTTTTTTCTGTAACCCACAAATGACTGAAATTTTAAACTGCTGTAATCTTTTTGTTACCATTGTTTAAAGATTTGTCTCTAATCTACAAATGATTGAAATTGTAAACTAATGTAATCTTTTTGTAATCTTTGTTTTGGAGCTTTTCTCCCCAGGACTCCATTGAAAATGGGTTATTTTTGGCCCAATGGACTATCCTGGTAAACCAACCGCAAATAAATAAATTAGAGGCCTCTTGCAGGGCTGCTGTTACTGGGTATGTGCTCAGAAGGCATGCTTGGCTTGGCTTAAGGAGCAATCTTTGCCTGATAATGTTAAAGCTAAATTGTTGGATGCTCCTTTAAATCAGGGCCACCCGTTTGGCAACAAGGCTGAGGAAGTTCTTAAAAAGATGGAAGATAAAGCTAAATCTATGCAAACTGCTAAAGATTTTTTACAAGTTCAGCCTCCTAGATTTAGTAGGCACAGGCCCTCTAAGAATTGGTCCTTTCCAGCCCCTTCCTGGTCTTCTCAAGCCAAACCCAGACATAGCAAAAACCCCAGGTTTCAGTCCCAGGGGGCACACAGAACAATGCAGTGGGGGGCCTCCACTTCCAAATCTGGGAATAATAAGACTCCCCCTATGGTAAACGGTCTCAATGACTTCCTTTTAAAATTTCCAAGCACTTATCAACTGACTGCCCCTTTGGGGGGAAAGATTGCTCTTCATGCAAAGAATTGGGAACTCATTACCCAGGACAAATGGGTTTTAAATATAGTGTCCCAGGGATACAGATTTCACTTCCACACGTTACCAACACCAAGCGGGTGGCCAGACTTACCCCCAAATCAGTGGGCAGATGCCAAAAAACAAGTACTTTCTCTCTTAAGCATGGGGGCTATTCAACTGGTACCAGAAGAGGAAAAGGGACAAGGTTTCTACTCAAGACTTTTCCTGGTACCCAGAAAAGACAATTCATGGTGTCCTATCCTGGACCTGTCTACTCTAAACACCTTTTTGGAGATTCCAAAATTCAAGATGCTGACTCTTCACCAGTTACTTCCTATGCTAGGCAAAGATGCCTGGTTGGCAATACTAGATTTAAAAGAAGCCTACCTGCACATCCCAGTCAGGGAATCTTGCAGAAGATATCTATGCTTCAAAGCAGGCTGCACTACATGCACTATCAGTTCTCTGCACTGCTCTTTGGCTTATCTACTGCACCCAGGGTATTCACAAAGTGCCTAGCTTCAGTTATTGCATTTTGCAGGCAAAGAGATGTTCAAATATACCCATACTTGGATGATTGTGTAATTCAGGCAGAAAGCCAGGACATACTTTTGAATCATCTGGCCTTTGTACAAAGGATTCTAACTTGTCCGGGGTACACCATAAATGAAAAGAAATCACACCTGGTACCCTTATAAACAAATTATATTCCTGGGAGCAAGCGTGAATACAACTTCCCAGATGGCTTACCTCACGCCAAAGAAACAAATTAATTTGACAACCTACTTCAAACAAGTGGCCACAAAAACCCTGCTATCTGCAAGACAAATACTGCAAGCCATGGGGTTCATGGCCTGATGTATTCTTCTAATTCCATATGCAAGACTGCATATGAGGAAACTACAGTGGTATCTAAAAAGCCTATGGTGTCAACATTCTCAGGACCTAGAAACAATGATTCCTATCATACCTTGCCTATGCCTAGAATTCCTTTGGTGTGCAGAGGCCTGTCACCAAAACAAGGGACTACATTTCACACCACCCCTTGCCGCCCAAACCCTAACAACAGATGCATCAGACTATGCATCACCTGGCAGGGAAGTGCATTCAGGGCAAATGGAACCCAAGTCAAATGCACCTGCATATCAATCAAAAAGAAATGTTAGCTGTACAGAATGCTCTGACAGCCTTCAAGGACCACATTCTTCCAGGACAACTAATGGTAAAGACGGGCAACACCACTGTTATGTGGTACATAAACAAGCAGGGGGGTACGCATTCTTACCCCCTCTGCAGACTAGCCGTGGCATTGTGGAACACAGCCTTGAGCTACCAAGTGCACTTACAAGCTCAATTCCTGCCAGGAAAATTAAATACACTGGCAGACAGACTAAGCAGAAACCTCATGGACCCACACGAGTGGAAACTGGAACCAAGGACTTTCAACATGTTGACAAGCAAATGGGGGGGCCCAGATATAGACCTGTTTGCCTCTCCCCAGAACTACCAATTGGACAAATTTTGCACAAGGACTCCCCCTAAACAAGCCTGGAAAGTGGATGCTCTGTCCTTCAGCTGGAAAAAACTTTCAGTCTATGCCTTCCCCCCTCTGCCTCTGCTCTCCAAAGTACTACTTAAAATCAAACAGGACAAACCAAGGATGATTTTGATTGCTCCAGACTGGCCATGCAGACACTGATACCCCCTCATGCGCAGTGTGTCATGGTTATCTCCATGGCACCTGCCTCAGACTCCTTCCCTGCTGTCTCAGCAGGAGAACCAGATTCTGCACCCTCAGCTTCTAACACTGAACCTTGGAGCCTGGCTAATTACTTAATCTCTCCTTTACCATCCCTCAGCAAACCTGTGATGGATATCATTTTAGAGGCAAGGAGGCCTAGCACTAGAAAATCTTATGCTGAAAAATGGAAAAGATTCTGTGCCTGGAACCAATCTCAAGTGTTGAGCACAGTAGAACTCAATTTACCTCAGATTTTACAATACTTAACTGAGATGCTTCACAAGGGCCTGTCTTTTTCCTCCATTAAAATCCATGCGTCAGCCATTTCAGCTCATTATAACACAGAACCTTCCCTCTTCTCTCATCCACTGCTCAAGCAGTTCCTCAGAGGGGCCAAACATTTGAGACCACCCAGGAGAGCTCCAATCCCAGCCTGGGACCTTAACTTTGTCTTGGAGAAACTCACTCTACCTCTGTTCGAGCCAGCTGCTACTGCAGACTTAAAATTTCTTTCTTAGAAAATGGCTTTCCTTTTATCAATCACTTCAGCTAGAAGGGTATCTGAATTACAGGCCCTTATGGCAGTGGAGCCTTTCATCATCTTTCATGCGGGCAGGGTGTCCCGCAGAACCAATCCATCCTTCATGTCTAAGGTTTTATCCAGTGTGGCTCTTAATCAGTCCATTCATTTGCCAACCTTCTTTCCTAATCCACAGAGTAAAGGGGAATGGATACTGCATTTCTTAGATGTGCACAGACAACTTAGATTCTACTTGGACAGGACTAAACCTCAAAGGAAATCTAAACAACTGCTGGTGGCATTTGCTGCAAGGGCAGAGTGGAAGGCTATTTCTAAGCAAACCATTTTTAAATGGATAAGCCATTGCATTCATTTCTGCTATAAGCACCATGGAAAACCTACCCCCAGGGGATCAGACCTCACTCCACCAGGGCTGCATCTACCTCTACAGCCTTTCTCAGAGGCGTTCCTACCAGGGACATCCTAGAAGCTGCTACCTGGAGTTCTGTGCTTCCTTTCACCAAGCATTATCATTTGCCAATTTTCTCTAAATCCAGAGCTGGCTTTACCAATGCAGTCTTGCAGGGCCTTATAGCTGGCCCTAATGCTATCTAAATTCCTCTTCCCAACCATAGCTTTGCGAATCTACCCAAATGTAATGACTGCAACAGTAAACACGAAGAACATAGTACAGTTGTGTACACTTACCATAAATGTAGATGTTTGAGTGTATTCACTGTTGCAGTCCTGGTTACCCTCCCTCCAGCCCCCTAACTTCTTTTGGCTATACCTCTACTTTCTTTTACTATGCTTAAAAGCCTTTTTGGTGTATTTGCTTTTTTGTTGAAGGCATATCTTTGTACTTTTATATTTAATTGCTTCCCATTAGGGGTGCACCTGACACCTAGGGCAAGAAAAACTGATGTAATAGCATCGGCTGCATGTTTTATACCCCTGACGACCTGACGTCATGGAAGAAGGGACTGCAACTGATGCAGGACCCAAGACTTTGTTAATCAGGCTGACTGAGGGCTACCTGCAAGCAGATAACCCAAATGTAATGACTGCAACAGTGAATACACTCAAACATCTACATTTATGGTAAGTGTACACAACTGTACTTTTTGCATCCAGGAAGAAAGAGGTCATCATTTCTCTCTACTCTTCCCTCATTAGACCAGTCATAGAGTATAATGCCCCATTTGGCATGTACTTCACTAGACACCTGCAACAACTGGAGTGGCCACAAAAGAACCTCACGAAGAATATCCTAGGCCTAAAATACATGTCCTACATGGACAGACTCAAACAATTCCAGCTATTCTCTGTCTCATATCATCTACTAAGAGGCGATCTCTGCTTGACTTACAAAGCCATGTCTGACCCAGTTCTGTTAGAAATGCTATATCTAAAGAAATCCCAATCCCTCCGCACCACATGCTCCAGAGACCTTAACCTCATTACCACAATCAACAGAACATGCTGGACGGACAGGTTCATAACCCAGAGACTGCCCATGTTCTGGAATAGACTTCTCTTACATGTCAAGCAGAGCACCTCACTTCAAGAGAAATCTTGATGAGTGGATGGGAAATAGAAAATTCACCCCAGGGATCACTCCAGTGGCTCTACTTGATAGAGGCACTGGGAACTAACGTCTGGTGGCACAATGCCAGGGCACGTCTATGGGCTATGCTTGTAAAGGCTCCAGGGCCATTAGCCTAGTATACACCTATGAACCTATGAACATTAGTGAATATGCATTACATTAAAGAGGTACAGGTATTACACTGATAAATAACATATCTAAGCAAAGTTTACATTTTTAATTGACTGTAAGAGTTTAGATATAAAGGATAAGTAGGATGGGAATTAGAAAGATTTTGAGGTAAGGGTAAATTGTAGGCAGGTAAATTATATGTAAAAAGGGAGACTGGATGTATAAGCTGAGAAAGAATGGAAGAAAAGGTAAATAGTTTGGGTTCATTTCTAAGATCTGGTGGAATAGAGTTCCATAATTTGGCTATATGTACACAGTATAGTGAGTAATCAATTGTTTGATTTAGTTATTTTTAACAGATTTTAAGTTTGTAAGCTGAGATTTCTGGTTTGTACATATTTACAGACTAAGGAAAAGAGGAGAGGAGATTAAAGGACCTTTGTTTCTTATCCATAACATTTTATGGGTAGCGTTTTAACCGACTTAATATGAGAAAGCAATTTAATTCTAATCAGTTACTTTTTTAAACACCTTTATTTAATCTCATATTGCATAATGACATACGAGTAAGAATTATTTTATAAAACAGAAAACAAACATTTCAAAGATATATTTTCTTTTCATATGTTACACATATATCTTCTTCTTTTGGCTTTTCCTGGTTAGAGGTCGCAACAGCAGATCACCTGTCTGCTCATGATTGGCAGTGAAGTTTTACAGTGTCAAGTTGCCAGCCTGGTGCCCAACCTTCCACATAAGGAACACACATGCACATGCTCACACCTATGGCCAATTTAGAGTGTCCAATCCACCTACTGCATGTTTTTGGGATGTGGGAGGAAACTGAACACCTGGAGGAAACCCACGTGACCACAGGGAGGACATGTAGACTCTGCACAGAAGGCACCCCAGCCGAGGATCGAACTGGAAAACCTCTTGCTGTGAGGTGACAATGCTAACCACTGCACCACCATGACAGCCCATATGTTACACATATATAATAATTATTATTCAATATAACATCCTATACATTGTTCAAGTCCTACCTTCTCTAAAATGTCACTCCTCCTCCTGAACATTGTTCTGTGTGTATTTTTTCACTGATTCCATTTATTTCTATACAGCTGGTTCCTTGCCTTTTTAAAGATCTTATTTCCAGTTATTTTATCTCATTTACATCATTCAATAGTTATGTTACAATTGGTTACTTGTTCATTTTCATTTCCTAGTAATTGCTTTTTTGTCAGCCAAGAGCATTAAACGTAGTAAGCCCTTTCTGTGTATGGACAATTCAGTTTCTAAATCTCAGCTCAGAAGAAACAGTTCCTTATTTAGAATCATTTTCTTCTGCAAATTTATAACAAGGTATCCTGTAGGGAATTTCTCCAATCTACTAACTTCATTGCATTCCCAAAAAAATGTTCCCAAATAACCCTCTGTTTCCCATCACACCTCCAACATTCACTGTCTAGCTGTGGAAGAATTCTCTGAAGTCTACTTGGGATATTGAAATAGCTATGCAAACACTTCCATGCAAAAATCTTAAGCCTTCTAGATTTTGTTGCATACTTGGGTACCATACTAATATTTTCCCATTGTTTCTTTGTATATTGGTGTTCCATTCTCATTAATCAGTTAACATTGTGTAAATCTAAGCAGTGACAGGTTTTATGTGAAACATTTGATGCATATTTTGAAATGTTGTTATACGCTTATTCTAAAGATATTTGTAGGGACATAGATTTAGGGACATTAGGATAGCTGATGCATAGAGTAGGGTTGTTAGAACTGTTTGGGCTATATTTAGCTGGACACTTTCAACTAAGTATGATTTAGATTTATAGAGCATTCCTAATTTCTTATGTGTTTCTGAGGTGATATAATCTATGAGTTTCTCAAAGTGCAATTTGTGATCTACAATTACCCCAAGAATTTTTTTGCAAGTGGCATTTCATGGTAGTTCATGGGTACTTTGTTTTTTCCAAAGGGGATGACTATGCACTTTTTGGCATTAAGCCTGAGGCCATGATTTTGACACCAAGTATCCGTCTCAGTGAGACCCTTCTGGAGGATGTCTGTATCAGCCAGAGAGTCAGTTATGGCCCCCAGTTTGCAGTCATCTGCGAACATGGTCAGCCATAGTCCTCCTGTGCTTGTCCGTACCTCTGAGAAGTATATACCGAACAGGAGGGGTTCCAGGACTGAGCCCTGGGGGATGCCACTTGTATCCGGTTTAGAGTCGGACCTAGAGCCTGCAACTCTCACTGCGTGGGTTCTATCCATGAGCCAATTGGCAACCCATCTTGTGATGTGGGAGTTTATGTTCAGGCTGGTGAGCTTATCTATAATACCAGAATGGGGAATGGTGTTGAAAGCCTTTGCAATGTCTAGGTAGGCGGTGTGGACCTCCTTTCCCTCGTCTAAAGCCTTGGTAACTGTCTCAAAGAAGTCTACCAGGTTTAGGAGGCATGATTTGCCCTTCACAAAGCCAAACTGGGTAGGGTCCAATGTTTGGAGGTTCCCAATGTCTCTGTTAATGAGTTCCATGATGATGCACTCCATAGCCTTGCAGACCAGGCTAGTCAGGCTTATAGGACGATAGTTCCCTGGGTCTGTTGTGGCTCCACCTTTGTGTAGCGGGATAACTGTTGCTGTGCACCACTCTGTAGGTACGTAGCCTGTAGAGAGGCTGAGTTTGAACAGTGTGTTTAGGTGAGGGGTTAGTTCATTTTGGAGTTCATGTAAGACACAGCCTGGGACACCGTCTGGTCCCATTGATGCTGTGTTTATGGCTTTGGATAGGGCTGTTTTAACCTGTGTGTCAGTGATTGCCGGGGCTCTACATTCTTCTGGTATGGTTGAGAGGGGGGTGAAGTTTGCACTAAACCTGTCAGCCAGAATGTTGGCAATATCAGTCGGTTCAGTGTATTTGTGCCATTCTGCACTAACTCTGAGCAGATTTGAGAGTTTCCACTTAGGTTCTTGACATAGCTAAAGAACGCTTTGTGGTTATATTTGGAGTCATTGGCAATTTTTCTTTTGAAGCAAGCCTTGAATGATTTTATGAGGGATCGTAGTTTCTTGCTGATACTGATCAGGGATGTCTTTCCTTCTTGGGATTTTACTCTTTTCTGTACTAGTTTCCTCCTTCTGTTGTATAGCTTGTTTATGGCAGGGGTCCACCAGACTGGCTTCCTTTACTTGGAGGAGTGAGTCTTGGTTTTGCTTGGGATAGCACAATCCATGCATTCTTGCAGGTGCTCATAGAGTGCCTTTGTAAGGGATTTAGCAGCTTGGACAGCATTGTCCTATATCATGGGGGCTGTGAACCTTTCCACCTTGGTCTTAAGTAATGTGAAGTTTGCTTTTGAAATGTTTTTTCACAATGGTTTCCTTGGTTGGGTTGGGGGCGGAATGTGGATATCCAGAGTGATTAGTCTATGGTCTGATCTAACCAGCGACTGGTTGACCTCCGGTGTAAAACACCAGTCGCCCATGTTGGTGATAACCAGGTCCAATATGTTGTCACCTGTGGTGGGGGTGTTGATCAGTTGATCCAGGGAGTTCGAGTTTATAAATTCTAGGAAGAGTTGGGCAAGGGAGTTAGTACTTGAGTAGCTCTCCCAGTTAATGTTTGGGTAACTGAAATCACCCAATATTAGGGCATTTGGTAGTACCTTCATATTTTCCAGTGTCTCCAGAAATGCAGAATGGGGGTCCTGGGTCATGGTGGATGATCTGTAGAAAGCTACAATTTGAATTGCAGTTTTGCCTGTTGTTAGTTGCACATGGATGATCTCTGAGGCATTGTGCTGCACCATTAACCTGGAGGTGTGGGTGTCCTTGATGAATATGGATACACCCCTGCCTTTTGTGTTTCCGTCCGGGTTCTGTTGCCGAAAAGTATGGTATAAGTTATTGCCTGGTAGTGCTGGGGTGCTCTCTGGAGCCTTAAAAAAGGTTTCTGTTACTGCACAGATATCAATGTTCTCCATACTGAGGAGTGCCTTGAGTGCATGCATTTTGAGGTTTAGACTTCTGTCGTTGAGTAGAATTACCCCTTAGTTTTTGATTACTTGTGCTATTTACAGTGGTGGGCTTGTCTTTTGAGCCTTGCCTAAAAAAGGCCCTATGGGGGCGGCAAAAGCCTTTGCCAGTATTCAAAAGCCTAAGGGTGATAGGTGCAAGCTATCTCTTGTGAAGCAATGTGGCTTGTCGAGCATGTCATCCCAGGTGGACCCCCTTTGAATGACACCAGAAACTTAGCCAGTTGTTGAAATTGATCATTTTTTATTTATACTGTGGCATCATTCTTGGTGAGGGCAAGATGCTACTCAGTGTCAGGGTCATACCAGCCTGGGTTATGTGATGAGAGAGCTCTTCCATGTCTGTTTTCATGTAATCCAGGGAGGTACATCACAGGTCATTCACACCAACATGGACAATGACAGAGTCATATTTGTACTTGTTCTGGAGTGACCTAAGTGCTTGTGTTATATGGTGGATCCTGGCGCCTGACAGGCAGCTAACTGTAAACTTTTCCTTGTCCAGCCTAGTTAGTGGAACATCAGTGTGCCTGACTATAGACAAACCTATTACTAGTGTGTTGGGTATGTTATTTTGCCTTAAGGGCTGTGATTGCGTGGCACACTGATTATGTGAAGTATGTGTTTCATGGTTTGTGATGGAGTGTGAAGGTTGCTTGGGTGTCTGCTTTGGAGGTCTCTGTTGCTTTTGCAGATTTTTATTTAGAGCCTCCGAGTATGTTTTCATGTATTTATGTGTGTTATTTGCCGGTGTTGGTTTAGTAGGTCTATGTGAGACTGGTGGTGTGTTGCAGGTATTTTCCTTCTCCTCTTGACTGTCAGTTCCAGTTTTGGGTTGATAGAGCTTTGCCTCCAGATTGGCTGTATAATTGCATCTCTCTCATATATTAGTGTTTGGTGGTAGGAGGAGAGGGTTGTCTTTGTACACGAGGCAGTTGGAACATTGCCTCAAAATGCCCAGATTCACCAGTTGGACTGGAGAGTACACCTGAAACTGCCCTTTGGACATGCCTAAATAGGTAAAGTGAGCTGTTTTACTGATTGGCTGGTATGGACGAATAGAGAGCCTTGTCCTTCTGGACAGTATAGGGGGATCTAGTGCTAGGGTTAATTAGTGCTTGCTATGAGTTTTGAGCAAGTGCTGGGATGTAAAATGAATGGTTTGAGTGCTTAAGTTGAAAGTTTGTCAAGTTCCAAGGGAAAAATTGAAGAGAAGACTTTGTGGAGCTGGGAATAGTTTAACCCTAGCTAACTGGCACTGCCCAGCTTGCAAAACCACGCAAATGCGTTTTTTATAGCAGGGAAGTGAAAGAGATAGAAGTTAGCCCAAAATGGCCAATAAACTACTAACTTCTGGGCTACAGCAAACAAGGCGCACAATTTTCAGAAAGAAACAGTTCACATAAGCAGGCACAATAAGCCTTTAACCAGAAACTCCCAGCTCAGAAGGGCAGAATCTAGCCTCTCCTCCCACAAGAGTGCAGACCACGGACCTTCTTAATGTAAAATAACTGGCCTGAAGCCCAAGTGCTTAAACCAGAACTAATGTGCTTTTAGAATAACAGACACTGAGCCTTCAATCAGCAATTCCCAACTTAAAAGGATGTAAGCTACCTGTCCTGCCACAACAATGCAGTCCACAAACCTTCTTAATGTAAAACAACTGGTCTGAAGCCCAAGTGCTTAAACCAAAAGGCTTAGAATAACAGTTACAATTTAATCAGGCTACTACCAAGCAGTAATAACTGCAGCAGAGTAATATAATTGATTACTTTTAAGAAGAAGCACAAGCAAAATAAGGTAATAAAGTGGGAAGAAACGCAATTACAATAAAAGCAGATGAATAAAGTGCATTTTTTATAACAATAGAAAATGAACAAACTGATTTAAACAGATTATCCAGTTAACCAGTAAATAAACTCAGAACTGAGCCCTGTTTCAGCAGTCTTCAATCAGACAAGTTCAGGGCCTAAGTGGGTATGCCTACCCAGATGTTCTCTCTGTATTAGGCAAGATGAGCTAATGAGACTAGACTAGGATAGAGTTGGGATAGGGCTGAACAGATGGGAATGGTGGGAGTGTCTGAAATCAAAATATGATCTCACTGTACTCGGTTGAGTGAGCAAATGAGATGGGCCCAGGAGGAGTGTTCAAACGCAAATTTACAGGAGGGGTGGTCAATTCCAAAGCCACCAAGATTAATACCACAACAAGAACAGGGAGGGTGGATGGGGAACACTAACTGCAGTGAAAAAATAAATAAGCAGATAAATGCAGTACTATTTTTAACACAATATTCAATGAAACAATAAAACAGAAAAAATAAAATGCAGTACTATCTTATAACACTGCAAGTTTGTACTTAGCTTGTAATAAAGTTGATGTAGGTATGTAAAAGCTAACCAAGCAGCTCAAGTATGCAACTATTCAGCAGAAATAATTTCAGAGATAAGGGATTAAGACTTTAAGGCACAGAGAAACCCTCTAGGCTAAGACTTCTACACCGAATATCAATGAAGTGAGAATAATAAACCCACTAACTGCAGACACAGAGAGAGCTCACAATTTTCAGTGAACAAATAAATAAGCAGATAAATGCAGTACTATTTTTAACACAATATTCAATGAAACAGAAAAAATAGAATGGAGTACTATCTTATAACACTGCAAGTTTGTACTTATCTCAGTTTGTAATAAAGTTGATGTAGGTATGTAAAAGCTAACCAAACAGCTCAAGTATGCAACTATTCAAGATCCCATTCCAAGAAAATGAGAAGGCATCCACCTTCCACACAAGAGGACCCGGGACGTAAATCCTAACAAAACGAATATACTTGTATTGGAAATTATAGGATTAGAGAACAAACTAAATTAACTGGATTAGTCATATGTAATGCTCCTTCTAGACATCAATATTACATCTTGAGTACATGAACTGGACTCTTAGCAATATCTTAGCGATGCATCAGTTAGGGCCACTAGGGCCATTGTAGTTAAGAATCAGTGCAGGAAGCTATAGCAACTAAACTCTCTGGAAAATGCACAAAAGCAGTCCGGACAAGCACCGTAAAGCCCAAAAAAATGTTAAAGTCCTTATTGTGAAGGCTGTTTGCAATACAAGCTGTAACACTGAAATTGAAATCCACTTGCACGTATAAAGCCACACTGAAGTCGGAAAAAACTTAAACCTTAACGTACTTTATTGTTAAAACAAGCGTTTTCGCTGTGGTTAAAACTACAGCTTCATCAGAGGCAAAAGTAAAGTGCAGTGTCAGAGTCAAGTTTTTATGCAACACACCCACGCCTTAATTAGTAATGCAATCACAATGAAGGCGTGTTAGCAGCATTTCTTGCAAAAGTAAATTCAGGGAATGAAAGCTCTGTTTAGGAGCATTCTCAAAAGTATGTAGTTTCATACTTTTAAAACAGTTGGAAACCATAAAACATTGATGCATCAGCAGTTTGTTACGTTCATACACCAAGCAAATGTGCATTAAAAGCATGAAAGTGTGTAAGAAATATATACACAATAAAAGCTGTCTAAAAACAATGCATAACAGTTCTGCATATAAAAAATGTTTATAGAAAAATGTTTGTAAAAAAGTATCTAGTGAAATCACTACCTGCAACTATAGTTGGAAGCCTTGCTAAGTATAAATCTTAACAGTGGTGGAAAGTATATGTTACTACAAGTTACTATTAAAGTAAAATAAAATGAAGTGAAAAGTGAAGTAAGACAAAGGTAAAGGAGTTATCTTTTATAGCTCCTCATTTTCAGGACACAAGCTATATTGCAATGTTCATTCAAACCTGGGTACGAAAATGAGTCTAGTAATATTTGCCATTCTAGCTCCTTATTCTCCAAAAAGAGAGGTACTGGACCCCCTCTTTCTGTTTTCTTGACCTGGTCAATTGCAATAAAATGGAAGCTATGTCCTTGATGTTTCATTACGTGTTTAGCTAAAGCGTTTTCTTTTTTCAGTTTCCTTATGGCATAATCATGTTGGTACAGCCTGTCCCGTAGTCTCCGGTCAGACTTGCCTATGTAAAATGCTTCACAGCAGTTACACTTAGCTAAATAGACTATGGATCTAGAATCACAGAATTGTACTTAGCTTGTAATAAAGTTGATGTAGGTATGTAAAAGCTAACCAAGCAGCTCAAGTATGCAACTATTCAGCAGAAATAAGTTCAGAGATAAGGGATTAAGACTTTAAGGCACAGAGAAACCCTCTAGGCTAAGACTTCTACACCGAATATCAATGAAGTGAGAATAATAAACCCACTAACTGCAGACACAGAGAGAGCTCACAATTTTCAGTGAACAAATAAATAAGCAGATAAATGCAGTACTATTTTTAACACAATATTCAATGAAACAGAAAAAATAGAATGGAGTACTATCTTATAACACTGCAAGTTTGTACTTATCTCAGCTTGTAATAAAGTTGATGTAGGTATGTAAAAGCTAACCAAACAGCTCAAGTATGCAACTATTCAAGATCCCATTCCAAGAAAATGAGAAGGCATCCACCTTCCACACAAGAGGACCCGGGACGTAAATCCTAACAAAACAAATATACTTGTATTGGAAATTATAGGATTAGAGAACAAACTAAATTAACTGGATTAGTCATATGTAATGCTCCTTCTAGACATCAATATTACATCTTGAGTACATGAACTGGACTCTTAGCAATATCTTAGCGATGCATCAGTTAGGGCCACTAGGGCCATTGTAGTTAAGAATCAGTGCAGGAAGCTATAGCAACTAAACTCTCTGGAAAGCTTATAAGACAAAATGTTTTCTTATCTCTGTGTTTGCCAGCAATCACAAGTTATTCCTTGTCAGACTTTACCCCATTAGTTTCCTTGCTCACCAGGTTGTACCCTGGGCTGTATACCTGTATGGAACACCGCTAGCTGACATAGATGGTGATATAGAACAAATACCAAGAGCAAATCAGACAACATACCCCATCTAATAAATGCCCATGATACATAGGGACAAAATTGGGTTGGGTTGCATGGGTAGTCTTATAAAGGCCCTGGTGGTTATTAGCCTAGTATATACCTATGAAGCAATGAACCCAATCAATGTACAACAAATATAAGACAACAAATGCCAACAGCTATGGGGAGTGCAGCAAGGACTTCTTTCAAATTTCAGCCACTCTCCTTCTTCTGACTAGCCATTTCATTTGCTTCTGTATAGCCCAGCTACTCCCAATCCCCTCTTGACTGGCTGTTATGAAGTTCCTTATTCCATGTGGTTTTAGCACTAAATGTATAAATCCAAGAATACTCATCTGTAAATTTAGATCTTATGAAGTCTTGTAGATTAAAATACTCATCTGTATTAATGGATTTGTAGGCAGTTACTAGGTTTGCAGTCTTGGGGACCATTGAGGAGCCTAGCACAAAATCCCAGTTATCTTAAAGCACTTTCTGATTAAATGACTTGCTCAATGTCACACAGTAGACAAATGAAGACTGAGGGAATGAAACACTGCACCACAGGAATTGCAGATAACAAACTTAACCCACTTTGCCAATTGTCATACAAAATGAATCTAATCTGTGTGAGATTTGAACCTGTAGGCTTGTATATCCAAAGCAAACATTCTACCTGTGGATCACAGTTGGTCCATAAGGCTGAATTAACAGTGAGAAGAGGATGTGCTTTTCTGTGCTAGTCTGAATCAGTTTTTGTTAGATGCAAGAGTCCTGCTTAGACTTTGACCCACAGCTATATTTTTGTGGTTCCCAGATGTGCATTGATAGGTGTCATTCCAAATGTATGGTAAGGACTTAGCCCCCATGAAATGAATATTGGGGGTGATAGCCTCATTCTCAGTGAAGATTTGGAATCTTTTCCTTCACTGGAGATGCACCTTTTGGAACTTTCTGCAGTTAGTCCCACTGATAAGTGCCAAAAACATAGTCAACAGGCAGGAGTATGTCATGGTTTACTTAAAGTTGAACTCCTTGGCAAGTAATATTATTACTACAGTAATTTCTCCAGGAGACTGGTTTTAACATTAGGTCCACTTTAGTTAAGGCCCTTAGCATGATATATCATCAGTGTAGGCTACTCCACCTACACTTGAACCTAAGATCTTGAGAGACCCAGGGTCAGACCGACCCAGGATAAACAGCAGCGTATATAAACAAAACTAAACTAGGGCCAAGAGATATCCCTGCTTCGCACCTCTCTCTTGGATAATTCTCCTATTCCCAACCCTGTTGTCAGTGTAAAGACTTATGTGTACCACGTTCCCCTGAAAGCTGATCACAAATCATACTTTATCACAATTTATTATGACTTATGAAGTCAGTAGCTGATGAAAAATCCATGTGTAGAGTATGAAAAAAAAAAGTCACACAGTGATCTAAGACTCAGATAGGTTTATGCGCAGCACTTCCTTTTTGGAACTTAAACTGAAAGACACTGCTAATAATTTTGTCCTCATGTTCTTTTGGTAGTCTTATCCTGGTCATATTTTAGTACGTTTAATGAATTATCTAGCAGAAACACTGGCATGAAAGGATTATTGCACCCCTCCCCCACATTCATAAAAATATCACTTTTTTATGAATGGGAGGGCAATAATTCTTTTGTGTCAGGTGTCATGAAAGTTCAGATATTTTGACCAGATATTGAAAAGTTTCTGCCCCTTGTTCTTTCTTAAGTCTGTACACTTCCCCAGGAATGCCATCCAGCTATGGTCTACCATACTTCATCTTTTGTAATATAGTTTCAGGAAGATTAATTCTCGGCATTCTTTCATTTTCATTTCTAGTCTTTCCTGCAACATATAAAACTCCAAAATGCTTGTATTAGAGCTTCAGATAGAATTTTATTTAGTTTATTTTTTAACAGGTTAGGTAGACTGGCCCAAGGACCATATTCAGCCATGATCCAGCAACTGAAAGCAGAGTACAATAGTAATTAGACTCTTATAACAATAATAACATCGAGTACAACACTCATTATATTCTTAAGTGATATTTTAAAGACACACTAGTACAGTGATTCGCTCGTACGGATCCTGTGGAGCATTTGTTACACGGTCCTCATGTTTAAACGATTTATGGTAGTCTTAATTTACAATAAGTTTCTACTTCACTTTTCCACACTGTCTGTCACACCAGCCTGAATTTTAGTGGCACCTAAATCTGAAGGTTTCTGTCAAATTTCTTGTCAGTTTTAAGATGACAGAGCTTAATCTTTTCCCATTATTGCAGTGACTATGCTAATTCTACATAAGTTAGTAGCCAAAATACCAGTTTATGTAACTCCTAAAGATGGAGATTCTGCTTCATCCTCTGGGACCAGATAATTCTAGAAATTATAGTAATTTATGCTGATTCCTCTAAGTCAAGCTCCAAGGGATTACTACTATAACAGCAATGTCTATTAATCTGTATGCGTGATTTGTATGAGCATGTTACTGAATTATTGCTTGATATGTGCACCAAGCATGTGGAGTTTCTTTCTGTAGAGTTACCTGAGTTCTGGACTAGCTTCTAATAGGCTGTATGTCTCTGAAATACTAATGTAAAGCACAATTTTATAATGTAGGTAAGCATACAGTTAATCTATGTTATTTCTTGGTAATTTTCTTTGTTGAGGTTTTATCGCAGTTAATTATGTATTTGAAAGATTTTTCCTGGGATCTGCTCTGAAAATGGACATTGGCCAACAGGAATAAGTGATCAAAATATAAACTAAATAAATAAATAGATAAACATAAATATCAGTCTAGCAGTTAGTACAGAGGATTAGTTTTCTATAGCTATGAACGGTTAAAAAGCTGCTTCCTGTAGTCCAGTGTTTGATTTACTCAGCCTCCATTTGCCTACTATGTGACACTAAACAAGCCTTTGACTTGCTTACCCCTGTGCTCTGTTTTGCTGGGCTGTCACTGCACTGGGCTGTACATCATGCACACTCCATAGATGCAATCTACTAACATTATCTCTATCAACATCCCCGGATTATATACCTTTGCAGTTACTGGTCTTGTCACTCAGTACTCAACGTTACTGTAGTATGTTGTACTGTGAGCCTCTATTCACATACTGACATTTACCTGTTATTATTATTATAAACCTCATTAGTGGCTGTTATTATAACCCATGTCTTAATTCTCTGTGTTCTGCATCATAAGTCCCTGACACCTTGAAAAAGAGAAGCATCTGCTAATGATAAAATGTGCTTCTGAAATATAATTCAGCTTTTGATTGTAACTTTCTTCAGCTATTGTTTGTAAACTCCTTTCTAACTCTGAGCAGCAGTTGAGTTACTATGAGCTGAAACTTGTATCACTTACCCCTTGCAAAAAATAAAAATCATCTTGTCTGCATGGGTGTAAAATCACCATCTATAGCCAGCCTCACAGCACTGGGTGTCCTCAGGCAATGCGAAAGCTTGATTTATGCTTACAAGCAATGAATTACTACTTGATAGTCACAATACAATCTGTGAGAGGTGAAGTATTTCATCGATATAGAGGAAACCTCCCCCTTAAAAGAAAGGTCTGTGAGTACAACACAATATCACTCACACATATACATGTACCCACCGGTTTACTTAATATGATTGAAGTGCATTTGACTAAATGCAAATGGCTGAAATGATTTGACTGAAAAGCACTTGATTGAAAATGCACATGACCAAAGACCCATTTGACAGAAACTCATTTCAGTGAATCAGACATGACAGAAATATGTAGAAGTGTGTATGCAGTATGTTATGGTGTCATTTATGAAGATATTATTTGCTAGGGAAGTGAACCTGGAAGATTATGTGTGGATTGGCAGCACCTTTATTATGTTACACCCCAAATTTGTAGATTTGTGTTTGTGCGACAACACTGTTTTATTGTGCATGGAGTTTTTTCTGTTATGCAAGGTTGTGCAACTATGGAGGTAGTATATTTATTTAAGGGGGGTGTGGGGGCAAAAACACTGACTTGAGAGGGTGGAGTGGGGCTTGCCCCCTTGCAAATACATTTTCATGGTGTATTTTGTTGTATTAAATTTTTTCTATGATTTATGATTCAGTAGAATGACTTTCTGTCAAATGAGTTTTCTGTCACTTGCATTTTTATTCAAGTGATTTTCAGTCAAATGTATGTAATATTGTGGCTTTCAGTCAAATGCATTTCAATCATTTTATACTAAACTGTACCCACCAAATCAAAATATGCTGAAATTGTAAAAAGGTAATAATTTCCAAACTATCCTAGATCTGGAAAGATACAATTTCAGTATAAATGCATTACCATAACATCACCACTGTCTCACATACCAAAGTGTCACCAACTTGTGGGACATAAGCTTTCCACCACCACATGCTCAGAGATTACAAGTAGAAATGTTCTAACTGGTGATTCCGTTGTTATGCACACAGACACCATATTCACAAGGTTGGACAAGACAGGGAAACAGTTACCTGTCTCTCCAGCACCAGGATCAGTGATGTCAGAAGTCCCTCACATTGGGCAAATATGACTATGATTTATGGATGGCGCAGTGGTGCAGCGGTAGAGTTGTCACCTCACAGCAAGAAGTTCTCCAGTTCGATTCTCGGTTGGGGTACCTTCTGTGCAGAGTTTGCATGTTCTCCCTGTGTTTGTGTGGGTTTCCTCTGGGTGCTCCGGTTTCCTCCCATGTGTCAAAGACATGCATCTGGAGTGTTTTTTCTGGGCCTCTGCTGAAAATTGGCTTTGTTCCAAGTCGGAGTTTCCCTTTAAACAAATGTAAAATAAATAAATTTAGTAGTTACCCATGTGGGTGTGACTGACTTGCAGTGCTCAACCCTGAATGACATGCAGAGAGACATTTCTGATCTCAACATGCATGGTTTAGAGGCAGGCAACATACCGAATGATACCTAAATGCAAACACAAGATAATTGACTGTAATAATTAGCTAAGTAGTTGGTGTTTTTTCTGGGGTTCTGGGGGGGGGGTCTAGTATGTCTCAGCCTATAAGGGCATGGAAGACGAGACAGCCTTATTCTTGAGAAATGGCCTACAACTCTTGCTTCATGACTTCCATTTAATGATGAAAGTTCTTGCTCCCCCTGTAGTGTCCATTTTAGACCACGTTTGACTACTGGACATACCAACACAGTAAATAGTGACACTGCAAATCTTAGTTCTGACCATATGAAAGTTACTGTTGTCAGTGCTAGCAGTCTTAACAACAAACAGTCTGATCTTGAGGCTCTCTTGTATCTAGAATACATTGATGTCTGTGTTGTTACTGTGATTTGTTTTTGGTACAAAGATAGCACTTGCTCCTTACTTTGTTGAAGGCATCTTCATATCTATCAGCGATAATATCACCTTCAGGCAAATTACTCACTACCCTATTACCGAACTTGTTGCATTCCAATGTACCTTTAGTAGAAATAACTATCCACTTGTGGCCTGCTATAGGACATGGCCCATGTCCCCAGTAGATCATGATAGATTCATAAACATACTTGGGGAACCACCCTTTTCAAAAATAACTTTATATTGGATAATTTCAATTATCCTTCATTAAACTGTGTGCCTAGATGTCTATAGTTGGGTAGATTCCTAGACCTAGTGAATGATATTAGAACAAGTAGTTAATCAGCCCACTGTGGGCCAAAACCTTCTAGACCTGGTCCTCATCAACACTGCCCCCAATTGCACTAAGATTTTAGTATCTCCATCCCTGGTTAAGTCAAACTACAAGTCAGTAATCTTCTTCTTTAAAGCCACTAACCCTACAATGTTAACCAATTTTGAATTTAGGGACTTTAAACATACAAACCTGCTTATATTGACATCATGAACTATCTAGGTTTACTTACAATGTCACCAATCCCCATGAAGCTCCAGCTTTCACCTGAACTCTTCTCCCACATGAACAAGTGTTTAGATATTAAAGGAGCTATTAGAACCAATTTAATGAAATAAACCACCTTTGTAGCTTACTACCAAAAAAAAAAAAAACACACTTGTAAAGTCACATAGCAGATCTACCCCCATTAAAGACGTAATCAAAAAGATCAGCTAGGAAAAAAAAAAAAAAAAAAGATCAGCTAGGAACTAAAATGGCAATTAGAAAGAACAAAGTTGAACATGAACTGAAACTGGCATCGGAAAACAAAGATAACTACAAAGCTTTTTATAGTTACATTAGGAAACTTAAGAAGTAAGATCTTGCAATGTGTGGAACTAATCCAAAGTGGCATTAGCTACTTTGACTCTAAAGATATAGCTAACACATTTGGAGACAGATTTAGTGCTCATTTTGCTCCAAAGACAGTAACTGAAATTCCACAAATCCCTGAATTCCAATCTCCCCCTTAGATCATAATGGAGTATGCCCTAGCTCTATTCCCTAAAACTAAAAGCAACACTTCTGTGGGCCCAAACATTTTACCTGGATGGCTAAATAGTAGTACCAGAAATACCCTCACTGAACCTCTCCTTCATCTGTTTAACTTAAGCTTGTTCATAGGGTACATCTGTAAGGTCTGGAAAACAGCTATAGTAATTCCCCTGTACAAAAAGGGAGCCCTACCATAGACCCAAGGAATTATAGGTCTATCAGTATAACTAGCCTAATTTGTAAGTCCATGGAATGTATGTCAACTGAATTCTTAAACTATGATATTAAAAATCTCATACAACTGGACACTGCAGTTTAGTTTTGTCAAAAGCAGATCATGTCTATTCAACTCTGAAAATTTCTTTGAAAAGGCTAAAGAGTCAGTGGACACAGGCCACAGAGTCCTTACAACATATTTGGATTTGTACAAGACCTTTTATACCTTACCCCATGATAGCATGTGAATAGACCGAAAGACCCAAAAGTAGACCCTTAAGTGGTGATATGGATTATAAACTGGCCAAACAATAGAACCCTTTCAATTAATTTGTCAGGAGCCATTTCAGTCTTTACAAACTGGGTATACAGAGAATGGGCTCAAACTTAGTGCAGGAGACAACATTGAATTATTTGGGAAACACCCCTCATCTACAACTTGCAGAATAGCCATTCCCCCACTCCACACACACATGGTAGTCAGAGATCTCAGCACCTTCGCTGGCAATTCCCATATCTTTCACCACATAACTGTAGTCAGGGAATTCTTCTGTCTTGCACAACTAATTTCCAAAGATACTGCATCTAGGAAAAAGAATGTTGTTGTCTGTCTGTACTCTGCCCTACTTATAGACTATTTATTGAGTACAGTAGCCTTTTTGACATATACCTAGTTAGATATATGATGCAGCTAGAAAGAGCCCTAGGGCTCCTGATGAAAAAAAATAGTCTATACCCCATTAGCTGCCAAGACAGACTAGAAATCCTAACTTTGTAATCTGTCTCAGGGTTGGCCTTAGGTCAAGTGATGCCCTAGGCAAAAGGGTTCCACTGTGTCCTCCCATACCATCTGGTGCCCCCATCCTGGTCGATTTATGCCATCCAGTTTACTGGAAAAGCACCCCTGCTAGAGTGGTGCCCTAGGTGGTCACCTAGTTGGCCTATGCCTAAGGCCAGCTATGCTTTGTCTCTTACAGAATCTAGGCCTGGCATACTGTGCTATCTCAGCCTGGCGTGCTGTGCCATCAAAGAGCCCACCCTAATGGATCAGTTATATGAATGGCTACACAGACACCTGATCCAAGGATATGAACCTTCACCAAAATGCAATGAAAACATGTTGGAGGTATAAATTCATTACCCAGATTTTGCCTCATTTCTGGAACAGATTACACCTGCATGTTAAAATCTGACTGACATTCATGCCTCCTTCAAGACTAACCTTGATGACAGGATGGGTATCTGTAAGTACACTATTGGTCTGACATGTTTTGAGAGGGGGTATTTGACAAGACACACATGGTCTACAGACTTACTCGTCTTGTAGTTCCTATGACAGCTTAAACAGGCATCGCTCTAGGTTAACTGGGAAGTTAGATTAGTCTTCTTAGTAGTCTTCTTGACTGCATGCCTAGTAAATGTCTGTAATGCTGTAACATGTAAACCTATACTTTTTTCACAGCAGTACATTAGTATATTGTTTTCATCAGCTCTGTGTGTAAATCATACAAACTGAATTTATGTACACATTTACAACATCATCTCACAATTTATGCATTCATTTAGCACATATGGTATTCACACTAAGAGTCTGTAGCATATTTAGAAGTCCATCACGTAGTCCACTATTACAGTAGTAGTAATGTCTTGGGACTTCTGCCACAGAAGGACTGACATTTGGTCTGACTTCCACAGTTTTACACTATTCTTCTGACTCGGTGGCCTCCCACCTGTATAGTAGCACATCAGTGCTATAAGAAGGACATCTGCCCATGCCATCTTTAGTTCTTTAATGTTACCATTAGAGTGCCACTTGATGGATATTGTGATAGTGTTTGTGAGTCCATCAGTTCAGCCTGATTTTCAAAGTTTTCAGAAAAATAACCTTTTGGGTAAGTTCTCTCACATTTCTTTGTTTATACTGTGCATGCTTATATATTATAGTTAATTCATGACTCAGGTACAGAAGTCCGGCATTATATTTTTAGGTGCATTTCATGTAGAAGGCAGATCCAACATGAAGACTTTCATATCAAATGTCTATTTTGCTTTTAGGTTTGAGAACAATGTCCCTAACTGTCCTTATTGTGCATGATTCAACTAGAAGATCACTAAACAGAGTGCCAAGACTATCCAAGACTATCCGAACCAGAAAAGACCATGTGCCTTGATCAGGGCTGCTGTGGTGGTTGTCAGTCATACCGTGTGACATCCCTACTCTGGGCCTGTAATTAAGGAGTCTTAATCCTCACCATGTGCACCAGTGATGGACATTCAGTTGGAACAGAAATAGATACACACAGCATTTCCAGATGCAGCTCTTTACACCAAGCACAATTCCCCTTAAGAGCACACTCAGTCCTGGGGCTGGGTTTCTCTCTCTCTCTCTCTCTCTCTGTCTCTCCTAGCCCATAAATAATTCCCCACTGACACAGCTGTAGAGTTGAGTCCTCAGCCGAGTGTTCCAAGTCAAATCCTCCACAGCCCTCTCTGTGAAGCCGGTATAGTTCTATGTGTCCCTGCTCCAAGTAGCTGATGTACACAAACTCTTTGAGATTTGATTTCCACACACATACACATACATACCTGGGAAAGGCTGGCACAGATTTACCAGCTCTGCCCCCTCTGCCCAGACTATAGGGTAGATAGTGCTACCAAAACACTCCAAAGCCAGCTACTCCAAGGCTCTTTCAAGGTTACCCAATTATACTGAGTAAAATTAATAGTAATACAAATGGTAGTGTTTGACCACTTCAGCAAGACTTTCAGGGGTGGCCACAGTATCACCAAATAAGTACTCCCAAAAGTTAAAATATTCTCTAAAAGACCAACCATAATGAAAAGTTTAAGTATATTTAATAATAAATAATAAAAGAACATGAAAATACTAAATATCTATTTATAATAAACACCAGAGTATCAATCACAGGGAATATTAAGAATGACACACATTGAAAAGTTCACACAGCTACAGAAAACAATACTTAAATAATCTTACTATATTTTCCTGACTGATCTAAAGAATTATTATTCCCTTGTTACTTACTAAAGCAAGGCAAAATGAAGTTGGTGAGTGGGCTTGTCAGTTCCAAAAACAGAGTTCTCTGAGACTTCTGTCTCATCTAGTATTAAATATAATTTCAGTGATAGCACTAAACATTATTTCAGTGCTGGATTACAGAATAAAATCACATGCATCTGGTCATTTGACTCTGGTTCCCACACTACTGCTAGAAACTGAACCAGAATCTAGCACATATGTGTCATAATACACACATATAGAGTTTTCCTAAGTTGTGCTGTAGCATTTGGAAACTATAAAACTATTTCAAAAACTTCCACCCTTCCAGGGTGGGAATAAGTTCACCCCTAAGGACAATACAGTAGGACACTTTGTCTCTGGCTGCAATCAGAACTGTAAGATATAATCTTTATGGCCTAAACCAGGTAATTTAATTTCAGACTGTTTTTCAAAGTTAGCTGGATTGAGATTAACCTCTTCTCTTTCAGTATTCTCTGCTACAATATATTAATTTCAACAGTTACAATACAGTATGACATGCAGGTGTATTTATTTTCTGTCCAGCAGGATACACTGTTGGTATATTTTTAATACAAGCAGCTTTACAAATCAGTTTGATATACAAATTGCATATAATGCTTTACAAAACTCCAGCTAGCTATGCTGGCATATGTTGTACATCCACTGCCTTATTTCTCCTGGCATAGCTGGCAATACCTCACATCATCACACCATTGATGCTCTGCAAAAAAAAAAAAAGTGCCCTCATGAATAGAATGTTAGGGAGGATGAAATACCCACTCAGAAGCCAACCTTCTTAAGCTTGAGGGGATCAGGTCAATTAGCCAATTTTGAAGATCCTGACCTTGACATTTACAAATTGCTTTGAGGTTTATGTCTTGTCTCTCTGGCTACCACTATGCACTTGGATCACAGCACATTCTTCTGAACTGAAATCCATGTGCCTTCCTACAGGCTTCCAATTCTGATACATGTATCTTGATTTACAAGGTTGAGGGTGGTAGCCCCTCAATGCTGACATATGAGGGCATCTCCATTTCTAAGACTGAAGATGCTGGTGTACACATTCTTATAGGGACCTCATAAGCAACCACTCCCAGATCCAGAACCACAGCATTAAGCCAGCAGACATGCACCATTTTGCCTCAGCATGATCCAGGTGGACTTTTATCCTTTTCTTCTTTCCAGAGTCCCTCTTAGAACTCAGTGAAGTCAGTGCAGAATGTTGTACTTTTTCTTAAGAACCTGCAGCCATCATCAGAGCAAGAATCAGTGACAGAGGGCTCTAGTTTTAATAGTTGACATGAGACACCTTGAGGAATCACATTCCTCTGACTCGGAGGTAAATGAACTGGCAGGTGTGGACCAAATACAGTGGATATAAAAAGTGCACACACATCCTGTTAAAATGCCAGGTTTTTGTGATATAAAAATGTGACCACAATAAATCATTTCAAAACTTTTCACACCTTTAACGTGACCTATAACCTGTACAATTCAATTGAAAAAAAAACATATCTGAAAACATATCTGTTAAGGTGTGACACCCGTGCCCTGGCCCAGCAATCAAGGAGCCTCAATTCTCATCACAAACATCAGAGAGGGCATCTCATATGAGAGGAACGGTTAACAAATACACACAGTAAAGTGCAATTTCCCTTAAGAGCACACAGAGATCACAGTCAGTCTGGGGCTGGTTGCTCCCTTGCTCTCTAGGTCCCCAATAAGACTCCCCACTGGCACAGCTATAGGGTCCAGAGCTCAGCCTAGCTGGCAGCTAACCTCCAGTACCCTCTCTGTCCAACCAGTGCTTTGTGTCCCTGCCCAAGTAGCTGTCACACACACACACTTTGAGATAAGTATTTATATAACTTCACAGACACTCCTGGGAAAGGCTGACACAGATTCTCCAGCTGTGCCCCTATACCCAGATTATACAGTAGTAATTCCTGACACCACTAGCTAATAATTATCAGCTACCCAAAGGCCCTTAAAAGGGTGTCCAATTATTACTGTGCAGTATTACTATCCAGTAGTAGTGTAACTTAAGCAATCAAGGCTTATTGGAAGGGCTTAGTACAGGATCACTTATAAGCATGCAAATGTACTCTAGAGCTTAAATTATCTCTACATAAACCAGCCACAGTTGAAAAGGGTTTAAAAATATTTAATAGTAAATACTAAAAACACAAGACAATACTATTACACCACAGTGCTATTCAAGAGTTCAGAGATCACACAGAAACTTAAAATAATTCAGTAGTATAGTTCTGACATAACAGAAAAACAGTTAGTCTAATCTTTATAATTCCTGGCTACTTCTAGGAGAAAACATACTTCTAAAGTAACTTACTTACATAGAGCATAAGCAGTGCTGAGTTAGATGTCCAAGATCAAAATGCTTACAGTCTCTCTCTGAGCAATAGTTTTTAAAATTACTAACAAACATTTCTGCTGGGCCCTCACAGATTACATCATTCGCATTTAGTTCCATTACATCATTTCTTTGTCACTTAGCCTGGAGTTCCCCGGCCAACAGGCTACATTATTTAGCAAGCTAACACCTGCTCAGGAAGGTACAACAATAAAAGACATTTCATATGTACACTCTAGTAATTATTCCTTAAGTTAAAACAATAGAAAGAACGTGCTAGCTCAGACAGGCTGACCCCAAGCTCTACAGATCAAAGGATAGAGTTGAAATAATTTTAACTTCAAAAGAAAGATTTGAAATGCTTGACTTAGTTTTCCTTACAGCAGATGGCAATGTTGCCACATTATTGAAACAGCATTTCTTTACATTTAAGACACAAGCCTATATTTTACATTTACATTTACAAATGCAAGATTTATGTATTAAATTCTATTAGACTAGGCTGGCAGCCTTCACCCATCTCTTCCAGTCTTCACATAGGGGAAAAATATAAAAAATAAAAAATGTACAATATGCTAGTTGCATAAGTGTGCACACCCTAAAACTAATACTTTGTTGCGTGTGCACACCCTTAAGCTAATACTGTGTATTACAGCATTCTGTACTGCTTTAATTACAGCATTCAGTCTTCTTGGGTACACACTTGCCATCAATTAAAGAGACTGATTAACCCCAAATAAAGTTCAGCTGTCCTAGTAGGATTTTCCTGAAATTTACTCAGTTGCCTGCTACAGCAAAAGCAATGGTTCTCAGAGAGCTTACAAAGCATCAAAGGGATCTCAGTGTTGAAAGGTATCAGTCAGGAGAAGGGTACAAAAATGTTTCCATAGCACTGAATATACTACGGAACACAGTGAAGATAGTCATCAAAAAGTGGAGAAAATTTGGGACAACAGTGACGTTGCAAAGAACTGGATGTCCCTCCAAAATTGATGAAAAGACAAGATGAAAACTGGTCAGGGAGGTTGCCAAGAGACCTACAGCAACACTGATGGAGTTGCAGGAATTTCTGACAAGTAGTGTTTGTGTACTGCATGTGACAACAATCTTCCATATCCTCCATTTGTCTGGACTGTGGGGAAGGGTTGCAAGATGGAAACCTTTTCTTACACAGAAAAACATCTAGGCCCAACTAAAATTTGCAAAACATTATATCAGGTCTCCCAAAAGCATGTGGAAAAATGTGTTATGGTCTGATGAGACCAAGGTTGAACTTTTTGGGCAGAATTCCAAAAGGTACGTTTGGCACAAAAACAACACTTTGCATCATCAAAAGAATAGTATCATGCTTTTGGGTTGCTTTTCTTCAGCTGGAACTGGGGTTTTAGTCAAGGTGGAGGGAATTATGAACAGTTTCAAATACCAGTCAATTCTGGCCTAAAACCTTCAGGCATCTGCTAGAAAGCTGAAGATGAAGAGGAATTTCACCTTTCAGTACAACAATGACCCCAAGCATACATCCAAATCAACAAAAAAATGGCTTCACCAGATGAAAACTAAAGTTTTGGAATAGCCCAGCCAAAGTCCAGACCTAAATCCAGTAGAAAATCTGTGGGGTGACCTGAATTGGGCTGTGCACAAGAGATGCCCTCACAATCTGTCAGATTTGTTGTGCTTTTGCAAGGAAGAGTGAGCAAATATTGCCAAGTCAAGATGTGCCATGCTGATAGACTCCTTCCCAAGAAAACTGAATGCTATAATTAAATCAAAAGGTGCTTCAACAAAGTATTAGTTTAAGAGTGTGCACACACAGCAAAGTATTAGTTTAAGGGTGTGCACACTTATGCAACCAGCGTATTGTACATTTTTTATTTTTTATATTTTTCCCCTAACAGATTTGTTTGCTTGTTTTTCAGTTGAATTGTACAGGTTATAGGTCACATTAAATGTGGGAAAAGTTTTGAAATTATTTATTCTGGTCTCATTTTTTGTATCACAAAAACCTGGCATTTTAACAGGGGTGTGTACACTTTTTATACCCACTGTATGCTCCCCTCCTAGTTATGAACCATACACTAAATATGCCTTATCCTCTGCCTTTCCACCAGAGGATTTCCCACTTGGTAATGCTTTTAACATAAGAAACAGTCATTTCAAATGTGAGTCTAAAGAGTTCTAAGGTGCCCAGAAGAGATACATGTACCTCTACCACTTACCCGATCCAGGACCCTTAGCAAATACCACCTGTGATAGAAAGTTTGGTGAATGCATTTAGTTGTGCATCTTTTGAGCTAGAGTCCCAACACTCTGTTCTCAGGGAAAACAGATAATTTCTACACGGCTGTAGATTACTGTAAATATCTTTATAAAAATCCTATTGCTTCTCCAGACATGGTGTCCATTAATGTCAGCAAGTGGTCTACTAGGCCTCTGGCAAATAATCCAATTCCCAATGACAGAGAAAGTTAAATTCTGAACTGTTTTTGAAAGGTTTATATCTCTGCCACTCTAACCTTTTGGACTCTTTACTGTCAAACACATGTATTGAAATACTAGATGACACTTTTGGTTCGATTAAAGGACAAAACTAAAGAGATACAAAACAAATTCCTGAGAGATTCAGTATAAAATTATGCTGTCTTCCCAAGTATGAAAGCATGCCATCATATTTGACTGTGATGCTCTTGATGCTTCCTCTGTGGTTTCAACTTCTGGGTCAGAGATAAGGAGACATGCCTGGCTGAGGACTACTCCATGCTAGATTATGTTAGTGTTCAACTCCTTAGTACCTCACATGCCAAAGTTTTGCTTATTGTATGCTCTGCAGAGCTGTTGGAAAATCTGGAGGAGAAGGGAAAGACAATGCAGTCAGTGAAACTACACCTCCATCTATAGCTGGAGTTATCTCACAAAAAACACAATCCTCTCCATTGAGGCAGAACAAAGGAAAATAGCTTGAGGAGAAGAGAACCCATTACAGGAAAAAATGGCAAGACCAAAAAGAGAGGCCTGGAGGTCCTCATTAACAAGACCCTAAGGGAGGACAACTATGACTCAATAGAACTCATCTCTTCTCCACCTCCAAAACCTCACTACAACTACAATCTCTTTAACTTACTTGTCTCCCTAAACCCAACCAACCAAAAAGTTGGAGGCCATCAGAGCCTGTATGAAAGACTGAAGGTCAAAAAAATCACAAAAGACATCTGTATATTGAAATTCTAGTGAGGGGGTACAAATTTCTTTCTCAGGAATCCCTCCACTGCCCAGAGAACAAAAACATTTATTATCACCATTGTTATAAAATCTCTTTTGGCAAGGAGCCATAGAGAGAGCACTGCAATTAGACGAAGACAAAGGGTTTGACTCTAAATTAAATGTTCCAAAAAGATGGGTTGTGTAGGCCAGTCAGGTTCCTATTAAAAGACCAAAGATGCATTCTTTCGAATGCATCTTGGTCGAACTTAAAAGACTGAAATGGCAAAATATCGAAGTGGCTTTTAAGCGAATTCTTTCCCTGGGAAAGAATTTGCTTGGCCGTTTCGTTACTTTGTCGTTTTCGGCACTGTAGTGTGGTCTCGGAGTTGGTATATTTAAGTAGGGGGGTAGGGGAGGGAGAAGCCCCCCACTTAATGTAATGTTTAAAGGGAATTTGTTTTTTTTTTTTTGTTGGAAGAGTGATTTTTTTTTCCCTTGGAAAAAAATCTCTGTTCTAACAGTTCGAGATTGTAAGCTTTCGCTTACATAGGGTCAATTAATCACCATTCACTTTTTTAAGCATTCAGTGATCTAATGTAGACCTGGCCAGTCTTAGATTTGTCAAAGCTAAACTAGTTCGTAAAGATTCTACAGTTCAAAATGCAAACCTTGCAAGCTCTCCTGCCCCTTTTTCTTCTCCAGCCCATTATGGTAGAATTGGAGGTGAAGAATACCTTCCAAAGCAGACCCACTCCCTGAGTGAACAGGTAATTCTTCAGGACTGAAGTAGGGGGATCACACTTCCATTCCACTTCCATGCCCTTTGCTTTACTTAATGAACTCAGAGTAATTTCAAATGCCTAGCTCTCTTTTGCAGAACCAAAGGGATTCCTATCATACTGTACCAGAATAACTGCCTAATACAGACAACAACCTCAGTAGAGACTCAAAAAGCTTTGTAGTTCACACTTTCATGCTTTGCCTCTTTGTGACTCTCTCTGAGCCTTCCAAAATCACAGTTCTTCCCCAGCCAACAAACCTTGTTTGTGGGAGCATGATAAGATATAAGTTAGAAAGAGAACAACAACAAAGATGAGAAAGACTTGAAAATGTAAAAAACAACAGAAAAAATAGTCAGGTCCGAACAGGTCCAGAAGTACCATTTGTTTGTCAAGGCGCTAGAGGTGACTTTATTAAAAATCTGTTCGGACCTGGCTATTTTTTCTGCTGCGTTTTTGCCCCAGGACAAAGTAACTTTTCTGAGTCAGCATTTCAACTCTGTAGCAAAGATCCACAACATCACATCAAGGGAGTTTTTAAAGACATTGGCATAATGGATTCTTCCATCTTGATTGTTGTCCCTAGCCAGACCACACAGAAAGAAGCTCTAGTGGTACCCAAGGAACAGATGGTGTTTGCAGGTACATCCTCTGCACTTGCCTATTTATCTTCTACCCTGGAGAAAAAAGAGCTCTCATTATGGATACAAGATAATTGAAAGTGGGAGTCCCATTTAGATTAGCACCATTCACCCAGATACAGCCCACAGACGCATCATCATAATACGTAGCCTGGGAGTTTCATTCAGAGGGTCTGAGGGACAGGGGCATGGGAACAGGTTATAAAAGAAAAGACATGTCAGTGTGAAGGAAATGATGACATTGATTCTATCAGTGCCATGAAACAAATCTGGAAAACTAGAATTTTACACATACTCATAGACAACACTATGGTCATAATATATATAAATAAGCAAAGGGGAGGGTGCATTCTTACCCTCTATACACGCTAGCCATGGAAGCATGATTTCTGTCTCAGGTGGTAGGCATGACCTGCAGGATATCTTATATCTCTTCTCATGGCAACATGCTGGTAGATCACTTGAGCACAGCAGAAATGGATCCTCACAAGTGGATGTTAAACAGGAATATTTTTCTGGAGCTAATCCATAGATGGGGTGTGCCAGAAACAAACCTTTTTCTTTCTTCAGAAAACAGACAACTAAAGTGTTTTGTATAAGGACACCTCTTTCAGGGGTCTAAATAGCACATTCCATTGGGTTCCTATTAGAACGACGAAAACACATTTTGTCGAATGCGTTTTCATCGACACATATAGAGTGAACAGGCAAAACAGCGAAGTGGCTATTCAGTGAATTCTTTCCCTGGGAAAGAAGTCGCTTGACCGCTTTACTGTTTTGCCATGATCTGCACTGTAGTTTGGTCCCTTGTCTGGTATAGCTCCCGAGCGTGAATGTGCAACAGTTACTGACCTTAGGGTTAGGGTGCGGGTTAAGTTAAGTGCATATGTATGAAAGTGTTTATTGTTTTTTATTTTGCTTTAGATGTATGGTTGAGTTACGCATGTATGTGTTTTCAGCTGTTTATTTTTGTTTTGGGGGGTAGAATTAGGGTTAAGGTAAGTGTGTATGTGTTTGGAGCTGTTTATGTAAATGTGCAAGAGTTACTGACCTTAGGGTTAGAGTGTGGGTTAAGGTAAGTGCATATGTTTTAAAATGTTTGTAACGGTGAGCAAACCAAGACTCAAAAAAAACAGAGTGTAGAGAGCAGGAAGAAAACTTTAATTTGTTATTTTCTTATTTCAGCGTTTATTTCCCACCAGCACGTCACTCAGCAAATTAGATAATAGCAAACAATCAATGAAGTAAAACAAAAACACTATTGAGCAGACCTTTTTTTCGTTGGTGTTACGGCAGGCAATGCAAAGAGCTCAGCCGCGTTGTTGCCTTGATAACGCTTTTGTAAATAAAATGAAATTGCAAATAAACTTTAAGCTCTACACTTATATGTTTTAAAATGTTTACTGTTTATTTTTTCTGTTAGATGTATGGTTGGGTTACGTGCATATGTGTATGTAGTTGTTTATTGTTTTTTTGGGGGGGTACAGTTAGGGTTAGGGTATGTGTCTATGTGTTTGGAAATGTTTAATTTTTTTTTTTTGGTTGGAAGAAATCGCTGTTCTGTGGTTTTGATATTTTCAGCTTTCGCTGAAAATGTGTCAATGAAACATCATTCACTGTTTTCAGTGTTCAATGTTTCAATATAGACCCCATTCCATCTCTACTAGATGGATAAAGCCTGTTTTTGTACATCTTTCCTCCATTCTCCCTTCTCCCTCCCTTCATTTCAGGCTCTTGCAAAAGATAAAGGATGAGAAGCCAAAGTGCTACTGATGGCTCCTTTCTGAGAGGCAGCACTGGTTCTCCCTCGTACTGAGTATGGTGAATGTGCAAGTGCCATGGTGTAGAGGGTAAAATCCTAACTGTGCATAGGCAATCTATGTTTGATTAGCAAATCTGGAGTCTAAGGCACTGGCAATGAGGAGTGGGTGTGCCCATCTTAGGTGGGGAGGGTGTTCATCAAGGCATTTCCTGTGGGGAGGCATGTTCCATAGAGAGGAGTAGCCCTCAGCCATAACAAACAAATGCAGGGTAGTAGAGAAAATGAAGGTATGTCATTACAACACTACACAGCAGCAATGATGACATATTGTCCTAGGTTTCCATAATGATCTTCTATTGCACCAGCACAGATAAGCAAGTACAAGGGAGATTAGGAAGGGGTAGGGAGACCCAATGTAGGATGGGGGCACTGGGAAGAGCTGATGGTTGACTGCAGGGGAAGAGAAAAATGAGTATATGAAGGAAGCAACACTGTTACTGGTAGCTCCTTTTTGACTGAAGCAACACTGGATGTTCTTCGTGTTTCACTGTTACAGTCATCATCTGTGGGTTATTCCTGCTGTGGTAGCCCTCGGCTGGCCCGAATACCAGAGTCAATGTTTTTCTGCATTGGCTGCTGTCCCCTGTAGTCTGATGTCAGGTCATCAGTACTATAAAGCAAGGCAACCAATGCCATTACATCAGTCTTTCTTGCCATGGAGCCAGTAGCAGAAGCAGTTCACAAGTGTGCCAGTCGGTCACTACCACAGTTTGAATTTCAGCTGAAATCGTCTAAAGCTAAGTACCCCATTGGGAATCCTTTTTTCTTGCACTAACCAATGTCCAAAAAAGTTAACAATTGTCTCACCTGTGGAAAGCAGATCCCATACCGAGACTTACATTCATACTACGTCACTTGCTTAGGCCCAGACCACAATGTCCCCCATTGCCGGTTCTGTGCCCTCTTTAATGTGAGAACCATTCACGGTAGAGCTCTTATTGTAGACAAGTATTTTCACCTTCCGTCTTTGCATTCCAAAATGGTGTCTGTCAGCCAACAATCCATGGACATTCTGAAAACATGCAGAGATAAAGATAGAGACAGACCACACAAGGCTAAACCTTCTGACGACTCTACCACTACGCAAGTCGTCAGTTCTCTGGGATTCAGTGAGGTGCTTTTGCTGACCCCCTAATGCCCGATTTGATATCTATGCAGGCCTCTACCGAGACTCTTTCAGAATCTGGCATGCCGCAGAAATCTTCTTCATTTTCCGAGCCTTTGGCTGACTCTGCCTTAGTTGGGTCCAGAGCTGCAATGCAGGCAAAGGTTTCTGAGGAGGCCTCTCCCATTACCGAATCTGGACAAAAACCAACATCTTCTCATCCGACTACCATTTCTCTCAGACTAACAGTTACTCTTAGGCCTGGAAGCCAGGCCACTCCTAGAAAGTCTGCCTGTAGCCACCATCTTGCTCCTGCTCCACCACCCCAAGCACAAATGCTTAAAATGGTGGAGGATATCATCTCCCTTATCAGGGGTAGTAAGGCCACAACTTCTAAAAGGAAAAGACACCCTTCTCCAGAAATTATGACAGAAAAGGATTCTGAGGAATCTGACTTTTCTGATTTTGAAGAGGAACAACAACTTCTGACTGCTTATGAGGATTCAGATGCAGAGGAATCCATTCCTTCTACCTCCCCACCAGAAGACCTTTCCTTTGGGGAAACCCTTCACACCCTCAGGGAACATTTCCAATGGGAATCTCAGGATTTCCCCAGTCTAAGAAAAAACTTAAAGAGTTTCTGGACCTGCCCCAGCACCAGACCCCTGGCCATCCCTCCTATTTTAGAAGTGGAGGATGGTGTTTTCCATGAATCCGTCTTAGCCCCTGATGCCCTCCTACCTGCTCCCAGTAAACCTGACAGGTACTACAGAGTACCGAATTCTCACAAGTACCTGTACAGAAATCTTGCTGCAGACCCAGAGGTCATTATACAGGGACCTAAAGAAGCTAAGACTAGTTCTGCCAAGAATCCTGTTCCTCCTGACAAAGATTCCAGAGCTCTGGACAGATGGGGTAAAAAAGTACACACCTCTGCAACCTAAGCTATCAGAGCACTCAGTTGTCCGTTCCATATGTTAAAATGTCAACAACACACTTTGGAACTATTAAAATAAAAGATTTCAACCTTTCCTGACTGTGCCAATTCTAAAGATTTAGCAGATTTACTGCACTGTACTTGTCAAGTGGCCAAACACTCATTACACTGTGGATATGACGCCCTAGAATCCTCAAGCAGGGCAGCAGTGTCAGGATCTGTCATTAGGAGCCATGCATGGTTGGAGGAACAACCTCTCCCTGATCATGTCAAGCCTAAACTAATTGATGCACCCCTGGATAAGGACCGCTTGTTTGAAGTAAAAGCAGAAGAGGTTCTTAAAAAGATGGAAGAAAAAGCAAATTTGATGCAAACAGTAAAATATTTCTTTCAGGTCCAACCTCCCAGGTTCAGCAGGAACTTTCCCTCTAAGCACTGGTCCTTCCCTGCACCTAGCAGACAAGGCCAAGGTAAGCCCTGCAGGGACAGACCACCCAGGCTCCTATCCCAGGGGCAGCAGAGAACCAAACAGTGGACCACTTCTGCCCCAAAGGCAGGGAGTTTTAAGCCAACTTTCTATGGCAAAAACTCTCAGTGACTCCCTCTCCCCTCTGGCTGCCTTTCATTCACCAAAAGCTAGGAGGAAGGCTCTCCCTCTGAAAAGAAAATTGGCTTTCTGTAACAAAGAACCAATGGATCTTAAAAGTAATTTTCCAGGGATACACATTCTCTTTCAACGAACTCCCAATTCCAAGAGGGTACCTAGACTTACCTCCATATCAGTGGACAGAGTTATTGAAACAGGTACAAACTCTCATATCCCAGGGGGCAGTAGAACCTGTCCCCTCAGATCAAACAGACAAAGGCTTCTATTCCAGACTATTCCTTGTTCCCAAAAAAGAGGACACTTGGCACCCCATCCTGGATCTATCCATTCTGAACTCCTCCCTGGTGGTCCCCAAATTCAAAATGCTAACTTTGCAGCAGCTGCTGCCTATGCTGACAAAAAAGGCCTGGCTAGTGACCTTAGACCTAAAATATGCCTGCCTCCACATCCCCATAAGGGAATCCTGCAGGAAATTCCTTTGCTTCAGAGCAGGCTCACAACATTTTAAGTTCTCTGCACTACCCTTTGGCTTATCTACTGCACCCAGAGTATTCACAAAATGCTTAGCCCTGACCATAGCATTCTGCATACAGAGAAATATACAAATTTACCCTTATCTGGACAACTGCCTCATTCAGGCAGAGTGCAAAGACAAGCTGCTCCAGGACCTTCTCTTTGTCAAAATCCTCCTAACTTCCCTAGGGTTCACCGTTAACGAGAAGAAATCAAAGCAAACACCCTCCAGGAAGATCATTTTCTTGGAAGCACTGCTGGACACGGTATCCCAAATGGTCTTCCTATCCCCAGAAAAGCAGAGCTTCCTGCCTCTCTACTTTACCCAGCTGAGTTCCAGAAGTCACCACACTGTGAGGAAGTTCCTGCAAGCCTTGGGGTACATGGCATCTTGCATCCTTCTAATTCATCTGGCCAGGCTTCACATGAGGAAACTTCAGTGGTATCTAAAGAACCTCTGGTGTCAGCACTCTCAGCCTCTAGAGACCTCTCTCCCTCTGATCCCCTGTATAAGAGCTGAGTTTCTCTGGTGGGCAGGGGCCTGTGCCAAGAACAAGGGTCTTCCCTTCATCCTCCACCCTACCAGCCAGACCATCACCACAGATGCCTCAGACATTGCTTAGGGCACTCACCTAGCAGGCAGGTGCACCCAAGGTCTTTGGGATGTCCAGCACCTTCACTTACACATCAATCAGAAGGAAATGATGACAGTACAAAAGGCTCTGACATCCTTCAAACCCCATTTCAAGCTAGGGGTTCTCCTTATCAAAACAGACAACACCACAGTAATGTGGTATATCAACAAACAGGGAGGGACGCAATCTTACCCTCTGTGTAGGCTAGCCATGAACCTCTGGCTGACAGACACCTCCATGGGTTTACACCTAATTGCCCAATACCTACCAGGGGTCAAACACCTTGGCAGATCACCTAAGCAGAAACTTACTGGACCTCCACAAATGGCAGCTCCACAGAAAAATCTGTTTGCAAGTCATTCAGGAGTGGGGAACTCTGGAGGTGGATCTCTTTGCTTCACACCTCAACCACCAGCTGAAATAATTCTGTACCAGGGAGTATCACCACTGAGGTGGATGCCTTGACCTTCCCCTGAAACTCCCTCTTTGTGTACGCATTCCCTCCTCTGCCTCTTATTCCCAAGGTACTGATCAAAATAAGGGAGGAGAGACCAAAGGCCATCCTCATTGCTCCAGATTGCCCCAGACAACATTGGTACCCCTTACTGTGCAGCCTGACATTACAGCCTCCCAGGCAGCTTCCCCTGATCTCAGACCTCTTGACCCAGATTGGGGGTGGGGGGTGCTGCACTCAAACTTGCAGACTCTCAAACTGTCAGCATGGCTAATACTTTAAAAGCAAACAAGGGATCCTTGTTAAGCAAACAGGTCCTAGACAATATCGCAGAGGCCAGAAGGCCCAGCACCAGAAAATCTTATGCAGGGAAATGGGAAAGATTCTGCTCCTAGAGCCAGCCCAGAGGGGGCAGTACCTTACAACCTTCCATCCCTCTTATCCTGGACAATCTAGCCGAGTTACTCAATAGTGGCCTTTCCTTCTCTTCTATTAAAATCCATGCCTCAGCCATTTCAACTCATTTCAATTCAGACCAGCCCCTCTTCTCACATCCTTTAATTAAGCAATTCCTCAGAGGGGCTTCTAATATCAAACCTCCCAGAAGGCCACCCGCGCCAGCCTAGGACCTGAATTATGTTTTAGAAAAACTAACCTTACTGCCATTCTAACCTGCTGCTTCAGCAGAATTGAGATACCTCTCGTGGAAGACTGCTTTTCCACTAGCTATCACCTCAGCCAGAAGGGTTTTAGAACTTCAGGCACTTATGGCCGTTGAGCCCTTCATCATTTTCCATACAGACAGGGTCTCTCTAAGGACTAACTCCTCCTTTATGCCCAAGGTGGTATCTGATGTGACCCTCACTCAAGCCATACGTCTACCCACCTTCTTTCCTAACCCTCAAAATAAGAGGGAAAGAATTCTGCACTCACTAGACGTGCACAGACAACTCAGATACTACCTGGATCATACTAAACTGTTCAGAAAAACAGACCAGCTTCTTGTCAGCTTTGTCCCAGGGGTGGCAGAGGGGAAGGCCATTTCCAAGCAAACCATTTCCAAATGAATATCACACTGTATCCATTTCTGTTGCAGACTACATGGGACCACACCCCCTAAGTCTGTTCGTACCCATTCCACTAGGGCAGCCTCCACTTCCACAGCATTCCTCAGAGGAGTTCCCACCAAAGACATCTTGGAAGCTGCCAACTGGACCTCTGTCCATACCTTTACAAAGCATTACCACCTACCTCTTTTCTCTATGGCTAGGGCAGGGTTTACCTCTGCAGTTCTGCAGGGCATGCTGACCCATGTGTAGGGCTCTAACTTATCCTTCCACCCCTCTCCTCAGCTTTGGGAATCCTCTCACAGGTGATGACTGCAACAGTGAAACACGAAGAGCACAGTACAGTTGTGTACACTTACCATAAATGTAGATGTTCGTGTGTATTCACTGTTGCAGTCTTGGTTTCTCTCCCTTATTCCACCTTATATCCTCTTTCCCTAGGGGGATATAAGCTTACCATGATGGCTTTTAGCCACCAGGACCACTTTACCATATTTCTTTGTGCTTCTGATGGGTTAGGGCAAAAAAAAAAAAAACAGATGTAATGGCGTCAGATGCCTTGCTTTATAGCACTGATGACCTGACGTCAGACTACAGGCGATTGCAGCCGATGCAGAAAAACATTGACTCTGGTATTTGGGCTGGTTGAGGACTACCACCGCAGGGATAACCCACAGGTGATGACTGCAACAGTGAATACACTCGAACATCTACATTTATGGTAAGTGTACACAACGGTACTTTCTCCTCCTAATGAATATGGTAAGTGTAGAGTCTTTAATGCTATCTCAGAGCATGAACTTCTTGTCCCAAAACAAGGGGTCTGTGCTTCAATCCCAACCTGAAGATGCAAGATGCTAAGGCTGGCAGTGTGGATGATTTAGCCCTCATTTACTTCTGGCATACTTTTCTAACTTAAGGGAAGCTAGGAAACTTGATATAAAGAAAATGTTCTTAGCAAAATGGAAAATGTTGTTCCTTTAGTGGCAAAAGAGGGATCAGGATCTGACCTAGTTTTCTGGGTCCTTGGTTCAAACATTATCTTTCAGATCTTTTCAAATCAAAATTGTCCTACAACTCACAGAAGGGGAATATATCTGCCATTTAGCATGCCTGCCTTTGGAACCTTTGCTCTATTCCATATTGCCCATAAAACTGTTCTAAAGGGGGTCCTGACTTCTAAGAGACAGCCTTCACTGCTATTGAATCTCAGTTATGTCCTAGAAGACCTAACATTTTCTCATTTTGAACCAACTCAGCTGCTGTTCCTCAAGTGTCTGTCTACAAAAAATGTGTTTTTAGGGGCTATCAGCATCACCAGGAGAATTTCAGAACTGAAGGCCATCATGTGCAAATAGCCCTTTCTCATCTTCCACAAAGGCATAAAATACTTTTTGCATTAGCCCTCAGGTGACAGGTGATTTTATGCCTAAAGTAGTGACTGAGACATCCTTAAATCAAATAATTTACCTCCTTGCTTCTTTCCCCCACCCCAAATAAAGGGAAAGGATCTTACCCCTGGTTGTATATAGGCAGCTGAGGATAGTATTTGCATCAGGTAGGTAGTACAGACCTATTTTAAGCAATCAGTTCCTGAATGGATAGCTCATGGCGTTTCATTTTGCTATCTATTCCATGGCAAGGCTATCATAGGATAAGAAAGGTCACTGCAGCTACTGCTTCCTTTCTAGGAGGATTCAGCGCTCAGTACATTTTGGAAACAGCTACACAGTAATTAGTTAACACCTTTTGCAAAATATTACAACCTAGATATCTTCTACAGAGCCTCTTGTAATCCACTCCTTCTCAGGTCAAACCACACCAAAGTTTGAAAACTTTAGGACTCTTCCCAAGAAATTATCATTACAACAGCAACAGTGATCAGTAACAGAAACATACTACATCTGTGCTACAAACTTGTCATAATTGTAGATGTTTGAATATGTCTACTGTTGTCGTAAAGTTTCTCTTCCATCACCTTGCTTTTCCTTTTCTTTCCTGGGGTCTCTTTAGTGCAGGAGTATGTAGCTACCCATACATTTTTTGTTCCCTCCTTTCTGTCATTGTAACTAGCCCGGCCCTCATGCCCCATCTGCAGCGTGTCTACCAGTTAATTGCTTGCCATCCTCCAGACTAATTCTGGCATCTCTGGGACCAGTCATGGATCCCAAGTAATGGGGGCTCAGTATGTCTGAGCATCCGTTTGGGGGGGTGGGTTGTACCTACCCATTTCCCCCCTCCCCTTTTGAGGCAACGTGATTTGGTCTAGGATTGGAGTGTAATGTAGGCACGCAGTGTATTGTACTACCTCCACAGGAGTTCAAGCAGGACCACTCCCCATGGGGGATCATTGCCACAAGACACCCACATACCTCCCTCCCCAGGGATAGGCATGCCCCTCACTCCTTCCCGTTTCATCAGTCACCTGAGTCTCTTATTGAACCCAGGTCTCCTGGGTCATAGTCAGGGCTTTATCCCTCTATGCCACTGGACTAGCATATTTACCCATTCTTAGTCCTTCCCCTTTACTTTTTTTCCCTTACAAGGCACCAGATTAACCTAGTGTCAGGATAGGTATCTCAGTAGGTCCCTTCTGATTGAGCATTTGGGTCACAGGTTCACATCATACAGAAACCTTTTCATGCTTTTGTCTCCATCTTCAGTGCTAGAGGGAACCCCAACAATATAGAAGTAAAGATGACATGGGTAAACATCCCTTTTGTACCACTGATATGCTGATGTCCAATTGGAAGGGTCTCCGCCCAGCCAGGAGAGGGATGGCTGAAAAGTTGTGGAAATCAAGACCAATGTTAGTCCTTCTGTGGCAGAAATCCCAAGATGTCATTAGTACTGCAACAGTGGACAGTCTTGAAAATCCACAAGTATGGTAATTTCCAAACACAATTGTATTTTCCAGATAATTTGCAAAATGTTTTATTTGTTACTTCATTTGTATTAGGTTATATATGACTAATGTTGCATAACACCAGACTCATCTTAACTAGATGTTCCAAATCTTCATTATGAGGCATCAAAGGTTAGCTGTGACTGTACAGCTTTTATCATCCTCAATTATGTCTTGTAGTTTAACACAGCTGAATTTTTTTAATCAGCTGGTCCTCTGTAGCCAAGGACATTCTCCAAGAAGTTAATATAGTAACAGGCAAGTATCAGGAGCAATACAAAGATTATCTTAGTTCAAATAAGCTCCCAACACAAACTGCAGATTACAGAGGTGTCTGAACATGCATTCTGACTTGAATAGCAGATACGGTGAATTCACCCAGATACGGTGAATTCACCCAGATACGGTGAATTCTGGAATTTTTGGTGAATTGGGCACCTCAGTTTCTCCTAGCAAACTACTCAATTTTGTACTGCAGCAAACACTGATAAGTAGAAATTCAGCTACATAATGTTTTTTATCTAATCTGGCCTTAAGAGATAATTTTTATATGCTAAATTAACATTTATTTTTAAAGGGTCATTGTAGTTGGTAAAATAAACAGCTTTAATTTCTCATTTGTTAGGCATTTGGCTTCATGACAAGAGTCGCCCTACAGGCAGAGAAAATGGACCATCATCCTGAATGGTTCAATGTGTATAACAAGGTGAGGAAAACAGAATGTATACTGTATTGCATGTCATGTTTATGTATTCCTCCTGTCTAGCCCTCATGTCAGTTAGTGCTCTTACCATGGAAAGCGGAAAGAGGTAGGCTTAAGGTAAAGCCTGGTTGTTCTTCAGAAACAGAGGTTTTGAATGGTAATACTTTGGAGAACAGTTCTAAACACTTCTTACATTTATGTTAATTCTCGTGTTAATATTATGTAATATGACTTATGTGTTCACTGGTGGTGTTCTTATTTTTGTTGAAGAGTTTAAATTAATTATTTTTAAAAGAATGTGGCTTATTTCAGACATTCAGCATTTGAAATGGCTGGACAAAGCTGAATATTTATTCCATATTTATTATACTACATGGTGCTGCATTTTGTAACCAAAAAATCTGATGCAGTTGTTAGCAATGGTGCCATAAACTTCTTGATTTTTTTTTTTTTAATTTGGGCTCCCAGCTGGACTGTCTTCTGTACAGAGTTTGAATATATCCCCTTTGTCTACATTGGTTTTCTCCAGGGTCTCTGGTTTCCCCCAACAACTCCAAGACATGTTATATAGTAGGTGTATTGGCATTGGTTAAATTACTCGTGTGTGTGTGTGTGTGTGTGTCTGTGATGGACTTTCCTGTCTCATGTCCACTGGTTACCAGGGTAAGAGGGTAAGCACTGGCTTCACATGACCTTGAGCTGATAAAGAAGATATGGGAAATGAGTAAATTAATTAATTAATATCTAAGCATATCATATACAAAGATGAGATGAAGTGATCAGGTGCTAGTAAATAATTTCTGTGTTTGTTTAACAGGCGTTTATATCACGTTATCAAAAACCGATAACGTTGAACACCAGTTAATCAAACTTAAATAATCTAAATCACACAATATCGAACATTCAGAACAGCGATTTTTTTCCCAGGGAAAAAATTTGCTATTCCGAAACACATTCACACAACACAGGCACACCAAAAAAACAGCAATCCACACACTTACACTTAAAATTATACATCTAACCCTGCACTAAACTATATAAACACTACTATCTATCCACTTACCTTAACCCAACCATAACCCTAAGGTCCATCACTATCGTACACTCACCTTACCCGCACCCTAACTCACTTAACCCACCCCTAACCCTAAACTCTGTCACTATTGCACACTCACCTCACCAGCGCCCTAACTCTAACTCACATAACCCGTGCCCTAAACCTAACGTCCACACAATCACACACTTACCTGAACCCTTGTAACTTTCCACCACAGTGCTAAAAATAGCGAAGCCACAGAAACGGACAACCAAATTCTTTCCCTAGGAAAGAATTCTATGTTCTGCATCTTCGCTTTTTAACGTTCGATGCATAGTGTTCAACATTGTGGCATTTGACGTTATCGGCTTTCGATAACGTGATATGAACCCGTTTAACAGCACTAAGCCTTCTTTCCCCCACTGTACTGTATGCTTAAGTATGTTTATTTCTACCAATAATAAATATAGTGCTCACCACTACCTCTGTTCACTCATGTTCAAAGTACAGCACCAGTGACATAGAACTAGCCTTGTAGTGAGAACAGAGCGGTCATTTTAGCTGTTCCTGTTAGGTGGGAGATGAAGAGAAATGTCCCATTTAGTGGTATCTTAAAGCATTTTCTGAGCTGTACCAGCCCCATTATATTGTCTTATGCATGGGAGTGAATTCATGAGTCATAATCAGAGAAATATGCTTTTGTAGCATTGGCAGAGATAACCGATATTATCATTTTTTTTGATACATGTACAACAGCAGCCAAGCAAAAAAATGATTGCACACCAACACATACAGCAAATTAAAATGTTCATCAACACAGAACCCAGTTCCAAACATACCAGGTTTAGTCAGTTCAAAACTTGTTGAATTTTTTTTTTTTCGCCTTCGGGCTAGCATGAAATCGAACGCATACGGTTCTTTCTCACTCACGTTAATTCGTTAATTCATATCACAAATTCTAGCACTGAAAATGTCACACATTACTCAGTCTCTCTAGACAGTTTTAGTTTTTTTCAGTTTTCTCAGATTTATTGTCAATTACATCATCGCCTAGGTCCATATGTGGAGTCCTTTGCTGTGCTGTGTGTGCCAAGTCATGGTGATAAATCCATGGGCGCATCAATGTTACCTTACGATTAATATAGGTTTATATTAAGAGCGTTTTTTTTTTATTTTATCTGTAATATTTACATTTTGCGTCGTATCTGATACCTCATCAATCCCAAAAACAACTTCCTGACCAGCCATATAACCATTTATATGCTTTCCTACCACAAAAACAAATATAAAATATTTTGTTTTTGTTGTTTTGATAATGCATAACAATTCATAAAACATTTGGCTGGCTTTAATACATAATAATACATATACATACAGCATTTTTTTACAAAAACTAATTGTATTTTTTATTGATTATTTTTTTTTATAGCTCTTGGTTGGGGTCCAATTGCCCCTCTAGGTGAACTATTGTCATATTACATAGGCTCAGCCCCACCTTAACTTCAATCTTCTTTAAAACACACTGTCTAACATTAAGCCACTGTGTACAGTAGGTATTGCAGTACATACCCAACAATTTGGAGCATTTCATTGAGATGCATATGCATATTTAAAACGCTGATATATATTAAAGGATGGGTGGCTGGTGTGTTGTCTCTTTTTGAATGGCTAGCTTCATTAAAAAAACAAAAAAAACAAAAACAAAATATACAAATCAATACAATAAACAAACAAAACATTGCAATAGAACCATTTTTTTTTTCTTATTCTCATTCTCATCCTGCTTTGCCACTGCGGGGCGTAATAAGTCTCCCATACAACAACTCAAAATGGTGACTCCTTTGGAGTTGGGGGAGTGGAAAGGATGGAAGGGAGGGGGAGAGGTAGAGAGTATCCCCATGTTTTCTCAACTTGCCTTTTAGAATGCCGTTATGGCATTCCACCAACCACCTGACTGTGGTGGGTGGTAGGCACAATGTTTCAATCAAATTTGGAAAAAAAAACAGAGACAGTTTCTGGGATGATGATTGACAAAATGCAGTTGCATCCGGATGTGTCACCGAAGGCCTCAAACCCACTTAGTAAATGCATCCATTTCCATTGCTGAGCAAACACATGCACCGTAGAAGGCATATTGACTATCATCCATGATAGATAGGTGACTCCTGTGTCCTCTGAAAGGAGACATGCCCAGCAATTGGTCTTGCCTCTATTATCTGAGTTGCAGTAGTACTGCATGACCCATCTACAAACAGTGTCCAGTCCGCATGTAAAGGGGTGATCTTTTAGATCCGGGTTGGTGTAGAACTAGAATGTGTGAGATCTAAAGCATACATGCGGAATATACCGTTCAGCAACAGGTAGCAGCAATATAACTGGATAGGTAGTGCATCTCTCTCTCAATTGTCGTGTGGCTGTGATAACAGCGAGTACAAGATATAAATGTCTGCTAGGTGACAAAAAAAACTTGTCCTGCAGAAGGATGGAACAATACCAACGTGGCAGGCATTTGTACCCCGCGCGGCTGCAATTTGCTTGCACACAGTGTGGTATGCTCGTGCTATGAGTCTAATTCTAATAAAAAAAAATGCTGCCAATGGTCTTAACTCTCCATGCATTTGCATTAAAAACAGATGTAAAAAATCCGCTTGCAATCTACAGTCTGTATAAAGGTCTACTGTAATCTGAAAACATGTTGCTGACCCAGCTATCAGTTGATTTGCTTGATCCTAGTAAATGCCTGCCTTTGTCTAAATGACTATATGCCTTCTAAACTGCATGCTGATATACACACAACAAAGACAAAATCTAACTTGCTTGCAGTGTGATAGGGCTTATGCTATGCACTGACTCTCAGCTGTCAGGCTAAGGTACAACAGTGTGCCAGCAAAAGAAGGGAATCAGTCAGAGATGGCTGGATAGAATGAGCCTGTGGATAGGTGGTAAAACTGGGATAAGTAAAAGAATGCTGCATTTGCAGTATTAAATGCAGACTTTGATACCACATAATCCACTTACCCCTTTTTACTGAATGCAATTGGCACAGACCCCTACTCTTTCATTCAGGCTTCAGATTCATCCTTTTGTTAGGATGTTCCCTCATAAACTACAAATTCTCCACTCCTCCAGCCATATGTGCTTGAAGTATTTGTTTGTGTACCCCTTACTCTTTATATGAATAGATGGTTTCTCATTCCTTACACTGTCTCTTTTTAGCCACATTACATGCCCTGCCTTGTTTTTAAAGAATTCTTGGTATGAATTCTTGGTCCCTCCTTCCCCTGTGACTGGATCCTTTTTGTAAGCACAGTGAATTTGAATGGGTCTTGTCTTGGCACGTTGTTTTCCTGTCTTAGTTAATTAAAAATTATTAAAGTATGGCTCATTCTTAGTTTGTAACCAACATAATTTTTCATAGACTAGAGTTGATCCTGTGAATTCTGTCTCCACTTATGAGATTTGGCACTTTGTGCCCTTGTAGTTTAATACCTGCTGTCATTTCAGTTGTTAAAACTTATCTAGATCCCACTTAATTTTTCCACCCACTCCACTTTCTGATTTTAATATCATCCTCAAAAGGCGTTTTTTCTTGGCCAGTTTTCAGCACTGCTAATAAAGATAGAGGTAGGTAGAGCTGAGTAAAGTACCAGCCTCAGTGGGACATTATTTCTACATAGTAGAGTTTCATTTGCCAGTGCCCTCTTCTTCTTCACATACCCCCCCACACACACACACACACACACACACACACACACACACACACACACACACACACACACACACACACACACACACACACTAAGGCACATCTTGAAGAAAGCAGACTTTCTAGCCACTAACTGAATGTAGTATGAGGAATGGACATTAATCAGCTAGGATACAACCACTGTCACACCTGGGAAACAGCAGCTTTATTTAACATGACATCATCTAAGGTTAATTTGTTCAGCTGCTGTTTTTCTCTAACTTGTACCCAAGCTACATATTAAACTTGCACTTCATGAATTAAGTAATACATTAACTCATTTGTAACTCTTCTTTTCTCTCCAGGTGCACATAACCTTAAGCACCCATGATTGCAATGGACTGTCTGAAAACGATATTAACCTGGCTAGCTTCATTGAACAAAGTGTGGTGGTGCAACCATGAAATCTAGCTACAGGGTCCAAATGGAAATGTTGAAACGATGCTTTGTCAAGACAGAATTGTATCAGTATTTCATATGTTAAAACTTTGACATTTAATTCCAGTTATCGTATTGTGTGTTGGCCACATTTCCACTTTCTGGGTATAAAACTCTACTTTTTCTGTTGTAGGCCACTTTCTACTACCTAAAAACACAATGATATTATCTGTAAAACAGTGAAAACTCTTGTAATGGAAGTTATCAAGACATGAAAATCTGGCTTTCTTGTAAGACTTGTACAGGAAAAAGTCATACCTTTCAAGCTTTGCAGTGACAGGTTGTAACTTTGCACAGATAATTTTGTTCGGGTAACTCATGCATTGTAATATGTTTTATATGGTTCACAGTGGTAAACTACACGACACGAACATTTCAAGGATTTAATGAGGAGTGACGTCTGCAGTAGCAATGAAAAGGAAGTCAGCTAGTTGGATTTGTGAGTGTTTTGCTGTAATCACACTACTTTTGACGTTCCCACACTTTATTTTTAGGTAAAATACCCACAAATATATCCTCATTCAAGAAGAATAGGAGGAAGAAAATGACAAAACACAAGCAGCACTGCACACAGATATACCTGAACTGATATATTTAATGTCAGTGGTGCAGTAGGTAGCACTCTTACATTTGCTGCAGGAAGATCAGAAAGCTGTTGGTTCTATTCCCTCTCCAGGTGACTGGATTGCTGACAATGCACTCCTGAGTGTGTCGCCCTTTTAATGAGATGTTAAACCGAGGTCTCATCTGCTTGAGTTGGAGGTATCTCTGGTGGATGTAAAGGATCCCATTTCTCCTGTCGAAAAGAGCAGGGCAAGTTCCCCGATGCCCTGGCAGAATTTCCCGTAGTTGTAGAAATACTATCACCTTGGGTTTTCCCCTGAAAAGAAGCCACTAGTTTAGTTGGAATAATCCAGTCAGCTAAGGATAAATAAAATAAAGACATAGGAAGCAAAGAGAAAAAGGCATGGTTGGAGGAATATGATATGTTATGTTGTTATCATTAAAGTCTAATCTCAACAAGTTATTTAGAATGATATGTAGCATTTCACTCACACCTGCACAACAAATCATTGAAGCTGACACTCAAAACCAATAACCTATAAACTACCTTATCATAAAATAAGCAGCAGATTAAAAATAAGCTATTAAACAAGTGTTTTAAACTTTGCGTATGCAAGTTCTGACGTGACTAGTGTAATTTAATAAAACTTTGTGGTGCCCCTCCTTCATGTCTTTCTGTGGGTCAACCTAACAAGCAAGCAGAGATATGTTTGGGAAATGATATAGCTGCACCGAAGTTAATTATAAAATCAGTTAACAGTATGCAGTTTGAGGAAGAATTATGTTAGGAGGGCTAAATGTTTATGTAAACACGGTTCTTACTAGAGAAATTATGGTAGATTAGCATATGCATATAAATGAATATATTTTTTGTTATTTGTGTGCATTCGGGGAGGAAGTAGGTGAACAAATGGTAGTGCTGTTTTTATTGTCCTGATTTGCATATGAATTACTTGCTGTAAAAATGCTGTATCTTCCTACAATGCCCTGAATATTATTTCATTTTTGATCTTATTCTTAACTGTTCTGTTCTGTTACCACTTAGAACTGCAGAGCAAATCAAAGTATTCTTAGCTCAAGAGATTGTCAGTACTTTGAAGTGTATGCTTTGATTTTGTCAGTTGCATAGTCTTGGAAGAGCTTTTCAAGCGCCTATTCATAGTGTAACACGAGTAATACTTTTCTTGCTTTCCTACAGCCAGCTTTCCTCCTTTCCCACCAGCTTACTGTCATAAATGTGAATTAATATTAGAAAAACAAGAAAATGTGCCATTGTTACTTGCAAGGGACCACATAGCTCAGTGTAGGAACTTGAAACTGAAAGAAATCAAGGGCATTCATTTAAAACCTTCAACTTTCAGCATCTCAAGAGTAGCACAGAAAAAGCCTGGCCTCATTGCACTGCAATTCTATCAATGGTAGTGAGACATCTGAGGAAAATAAGGTCAAAATTACATCATATTGTGGAGCATTATAGGAAAAACTTTTGGCAAAAGTAAAACATCATCAGAATGTCTGCCCCACTGTTTAAGGTCAGAGAAAGTGACAAAAACTAACCACTTACAGTTATGCAACAGTGATAGCAGCAGTACACACATTAAAACACAATTAAACATGTTTTACATTTCTGCTTCTAGTTTTCCTCAGTAATATCAACTGAAAACACTAAGACTGAGCCACTCATTACTATGTGTTATTATGTGATTTTTGTTGATGTGAAATCTTGAGTGATCCAGAAGTTAATGGCCATTACATTTGTAAGTTTCATGTAATATAAAAACCCTGTCTATTTAACGATCCATCCATTCTCCTTATCAGCTGCTAATCTCTCACCCATTTTTAAAATAGTCTTTTGTCTACTGGAAACATATCCATGCAATGAGTCATTCAAATAAGAAGCTTCTGTTTGTATCTTTCCTCTGTTTTTCCCTTCCTCTTCATTGCTCTAATAATTATGTTTCAGCTTGTATGGAATGAGGCGCATCAATGTGTATGCTTCTGAAAAAAACAGATATAAAGGTCAGCACAAACTTTTTGTTGTATCTGTCTGGAGGATGACAAGTAGAATATTAAACTAACACTTTCTTAGTTGGAGAGTGCCACATCTTGGATGGGAAATCTTCTTTCAACACCCCCCACACACACACACACACACTCACAAAACTCACAGAGCTCAGTTATTTTTATGCTATACTCTGCAATCTCGAAAAGTAATGCCTTGTCTTCACAGAACCACAGTCTCCTTATTTAACTTCCCTTATAGAGATGGAAATAAAGCTCAGTTCTCTCTTTCTCATCATCACTGATAAACTAGCATTTTCTTACCAATTTTTTTCCTCTGATTCTTTAAGGAGTTTTAATTCATGTTCTGAGATGCAACTGAAGGGTACTACAGTGAGATGTCAGAGTTTGATAGTACAAGATAGTCTCCTGACCACATATGTTATTGTCGTGAATATCTGTGAATATTCTCACTTGGTGTGGTGTATTTGATGTTCATCGTGTTACCCTGCTGCAGTCATCACTCTTGGGTTATCCTGTTGTCAGGCGGCCCTGCAGTCGGCCTGAATTCCAAAGTCTTGGTCCAGCGTCGGTTGCTGTTGCTTCTTCCCTGACGTCAGTGTGCCAGGGGTATATAAGAGGCATCCAACGCCATTTTCTTCAGTCTTTCTTGCCGTGCGGTGCCCGAAGCAAAAGCAGTTCCCAAGTGCCGGTTGGTCGACACCTGAGATTTTCGAATCGAATTTCAGTCCGAAGTCTTCAAAGCTAAGTACCCTGTTGGGGAACCTTTTCTTGCCTCAGTCCGATGTCAGAAAAAGTTAATAATTGTATTTCTTGTGGGAAGCAAACACCTCATAAGGACTTTCATTCTTATTGTATACCTTGCCTAGGCCCAGACCATGACGTCACTGGTTGTCAGTTTTGTGCTAGGTTCAATAAGCGAACTATAAAGCGACGCTTTGATTTCGCATGACACTACTTCAGTAGGAAATTTAATTACACTATGCCGTTGGAGCAACAGACTACCGGCGTGCATAAAAAACGCAAAGATAAAGACAGGCAGCCTAGATCCAAGCCAGACTCTGAGGCCTCGGCTGGGCTGGTCGTCGGTTCTCCGGTTTTCAGTGAGGCGCCTACGCAGCCCCTGGCAACAGCAGAATTGGAACACCAGACTGCTTCGGATTCTCAGGCAGAGAGTTCTAGGCTGACGCAGCCATTTTCTTTAGGCCCTACCGACAACATTGCAGAAGGAGAAGCCGGTGCTGTGAAAACACCTTCGGTTACAGAAGGTGTCTTCAGACCGACTACTCTCACCATAAAATCTTATGCTAAGCTTAAGACTCCTCTTAAACCAAAAAAGACTGCACTTCAGTCTCCAGTTCAAGGCCCCATGCCTAAGAAACAGATGCTTAAAATGGCTGAAGATTTGATTTCTTTAATCAGGGGTTCCCAACCCCCCCCAGACAAAAGGCCTAGACAAGAGGAGGATTATGCCTCCTCTGATCAAGTGACTATTTCCTCAGGCTCCTCTGAGGAACAGGATTACTCCTTTCCCCCTTATGAAGATTCTGATGCTGAAGATTCCATTCCCTCAGCTTCTCCTCCTGAAGACTATTCCTTTGGGGAAACCTTACATACCATGAGGGAACATTTCCACTGGGAAGGTCAGGACTACTCTGACTCAAAGAAAAGGCTCCGAGAGTTTCTTTTACTCCCCCAGCACAGACCACTTAAGTTTTAGACATTGTGGATGATGTTTACTTAGAATCTAGTCTAAATCCATATTCTCTGCCTCCTGCTCCAGCCAAACCAGATAGATATTATAGAGTGCCTGACTCACACAAATTCCTTTACAAAAGCCCTGTTGCTAACCCAGAGACAATCTCCCAGGGTCCCAAAGGGGCTAAGGCTTCTATGGCTAAAAATCCTGTACCCTCTGAAAGGGACTCCAGGGCACTAGATAGGTGGGGGAAGAAGGTTTACACCTCAGCTACTCTAGCTATGAGAGCACTAAACTGTCAATTTCACATGCTGAAATACCAGCAATTCCTAATGTCTCAAATAAAACAAAAGTTGAGCACGCACCCTCAACAGTCTGAATTCAAGGAAATGCAGGAGCTGTTGCATGCAGCTGAACAGGTGGGCAAACATACTTTACAATGTGGATTTGATTCCTTGGAAGCTTCTTGCAGAGCATCTGTTACTGGGTCTGTTATACGTAGGCATGCTTGGTTAAAGGAACAAACACTGCCTGATCATGTTAAAGCAAAGTTACTAGATGTACCCTTACAGCAGGATGTCTTATTTGGGGTTAAAGCAGAAGAGGTTTTATAGAAAATGGAGGATAAGGCAAAATCTATGCAGATGGTCAAAGATTTCTTATAGGTACAACCCCCACACTTCAGCAGAAATTGGCCAACAAAAAACTGGTCCTTTCCAGCTTCTGACAGACCACAGAGGGCTAAATACAGATGCCCAAGGGGCAGAGGACAAGCACAAATCCCTTACAAACCTCGCCAATGGGGCACTTCAACACAGAAGGGAGGAGAAGACAGGTCCCAAACTACTAGAAGACAAACACAATGACTTAAACCTCAAACTGCCAAGCAAAACTCTCTTGGCAGCTCCCTTGGGAGGAAAATTAGCATCTTTTTCAGACAACTGGCGCATCATCACAAAGGACAAATGGGTCCTAGACATTATCTCACAAGGATACAGATTCCATTTCCACACCTTGCCAAGGATAAAAGGAATGCCAAACCTGCCACAAAATCAATGGGCAGAGGCACAAGAACAAATTAGTGCTCTCATGGACATGAGAGCCATTCAACTGGTACCTACACAGGAGCAAGGCCAAGGATTCTACTCAAGGCTCTTTCTAGTCCCCAGAAAGGACAATGCTTGGAGACCCATTCTGGGCCTTTCAATTCTAAACACCTTCTTGCAAGTACCCAAATTCAAGATGCTAACACTACAGCAGCTTCTTCCCATGCTGGACAAGAAAGCTTGGCTAGTAACGTTGGACCTCAAGGAGGCATACCTGCATGTCCTTATCAGACAAAATTGCAGAAGATACCTCTGTTTCATTGCAGGTTCAACCCATTACCAATTCTCTGCACTGCCCTTTGGCTTATCTACTGCACCCAGGGTCTTCACAAAATGCCTGGCACCAGTAATTGCATACTGCAGACAAAGAGGAATTCAAATATACCCATACCTGGACGACTGCCTCATCCAACAAAAAGCAAGGTCATCCTCTTACAACATCTGACTTTTGTAAAACACCTTCTAAGTTGCCTAGGGTACACAGTAAATGAAAAGAAATCAAAACTAATGCCCTCACAAAATATGACATTCCCGGGTGCAAGCTTAAATACAATGGCCCAGATGGCTTATCTGACGCCAGATAAACAACTACACCTAACTCAATACTTCAAAATAATGGCAACAAAGACCAAACTCCCTGCAAGAAAAATTCTGCAGGTCTTGGGCTTCATGGCATCTTGCATACTACTAATACCATTTGCAAAACTGCATATGAGGAAATTACAGTGGTACCTTAAAAGTGTATGGACTCAACACAGCCACAGCTTGGAAACAATGATACCTCTCATTCCCTGCCTTCAACAGGAGTTTCTATGGTGGTCACAGGCATGTCACCTCAACAAGGGTCAGCCTTTCACCTTACCCCCAGCCAGGCAAACTATGACAACAGATGCATTGGACTATGCCTGGGGGGCACACATGGCAGGACGGTGCATTCAAGGCATATGGACTGCAGATCAAAGGAATCTGCACATCAATCAAAAAGAAATGCTAGCTGTACAGAATGCTCTGGCAGCCTTCAAGGACCTCTTACATCCAGGGCAGCTTATAATAAGGACAGACAACACCATAGTAATGTGGTACATAAACAAACAAGGGGGTACACACTCCTACCCTCTATGCAGGCAAGCAATGACTTTGTGGAACACAGCACTGGCCTACCAAGTTCAATTACAATCTCAATTCCTGCCAGGAAAAAAAGAACACATTGGCAGACGACCTAAGCAGAAACATCATGGATCTCCACGAGTGGAAACTGGATCCACAAGTATTTGCAATGATAACTCAAAAATGGGGCCGCCCAGACATAGACCTGATTGCCACCACCCCAAAACTATCAGCTATCAAAATTTTGCACAAGGACATTTCACCATCAAGCTTGGAAAGTGGATGCACTCTCATTCAGTTGGAAAATGCTGACAGTATATGCCTTTCCTCCATTGCCCCTTCTCACAAAGGTGCTGCTGAAAGTCAGGATGGAGAGACCCCGAATGATACTCATTGCCCCAGACTGGCCACGCCAGCACTGGTACCCACTACTAAGGAACATGGCCCAGGGCCCACCATGGATTTTACCACAAATTCCTCATCTGCTCACACAGCAAGGCAGTCAAGATTCTACACAGCCAATTCAAAACCTTAAATTTGGCTGCATGGCAAATCATCAAAGCAACCAGCCAGTTCCTCTTTCACAAGCTGTTATGGATGTCATTCTGGAGGCCAGGAGGCCCAGCACCAGGAAAGCCTATTCAGACAAATGGAAAAGATTTTGTGCCTGGAACCAAGCTAAAGGCCAAAATACCCTTCAGCTGGACATACCTCAGATTCTACAATATTTAACTGAGATGTTACACAAAGGACTTTCTTTTTCATCTATTAAAATCCATGCCTCAGCTATTTCAGCTCACTACAACATGGATCCTCCCTTATTTTCACATCCACTTCTAAGGCAGTATCTCAGAGGGGCCAAAAACATTAGGCTTCCCAGGAGAGTGCCAACACCAACTTGGGACCTCAATTTTGTTCTGGAAAAACTTACGCTGCCACCTTTTGAGCCAGCTTTCTCAGCTCACTTAAAGTTTATATCATGGAAGACTGCCCTGCTGCTAGCAATTACTTCAGCCAGAAGAGTTTCAGAGCTACAGGCACTAATGGCAGTAGAGCCTTTCCTCATTTTTCATCAAGACAGAGTTTCTCTATGAACTAACCCCTCCTTTATGCCAAAGGTGGTATCCAGTGTGGCTCTAAATCCTACCATCCATTTACCCACCTTCTTTCCAAATCCACAGAACAAAGTAGAAAGACTTCTGCATTCCTTGGACATTCACAGGCAACTATGTTACTACTTGGATAAAACTAAGGTTTTCAGAAAATCTGACCAACTTTTTGTATCCTATGTTACAGCATTACAAGGAAAGCCTATCTCAAAACAGACCATTTCAAAATGGATAGGACACTGCATATGTTTTTGCTACACCCATCATGGAAAACCAGTTCCTGCTAGCATAAGGCCCCATTCCACCAGGGCAGCAGCTACATCTACAGCCTTCCTCAGGGGGGTGCCAGCCAAGGATATTCTGGAAGCTGCAACTTGGAGTTCAGTACACACCTTCACCAAGCACTATCACTTACCACTTTACTCTAAGACTAGAGCTGGCTTCGCCACTGCAGTTTTGCAGGGCCTTCTAGCCTCCTTTAACCCTGTTTGACTCCACCTCCCATCCTTAGCTTTGGGATTCTACCCAAGTGTGATGACTGCAGCAGGGTAACACGATGAACATAGTACAGTTTTGTACCTACCATAAATGTAGATGTTCGAGTGTATACCCTGCTGCAGTCCAGGTTACCCTCCCTCCCTCCATCCCCTCTGACCTAACTAAAACCTTTCAATACCTTACATTCTGATACAACCTTTGTGGTGTATTTGCTTATAGCTGGAGGGATGTTTTGTTTGTGCTAAACTTTTATTATTGGTACTATCTACTGACCACCTTTTGGAGGGGGGCACCTGACATCTGGGGCAAGAAAAACTGAAGAAAATGGCGTCGGATGCCTCTTATATACCCCTGGCGCACTGACGTCAGGGAAGAAGCGACAGCAACCGATGCTGGACCAAGACTTTGGAATTCAGGCCGACTGCGGGGCCGCCTGACGACAGGATAACCCAAGTGTGATGACTGCAGCAGGGTATACACTCGAACATCTACATTTATGGTAGGTACAAAACTGTACTTTTCTCCTCCTATGATTCATTTTTGCTTATCATATGATCTCCTATTACAAAATCCATATTTCCATGTGCCACATAATTCCAACATTTTCAAACTCTAGGGAGTTTCTCTTCAGTGTCAAATCCCGAATAGAAGTGATTAACTATTATTATATCCTCTTTGCTTACTTCTACTTGATACATGTATTATAATGTTATGTAGTCGTTTATGTGTTACCTTCAAGCTGTGATGATTTATGTAGCTGACATGCCATTAAACATTTTTGGAATCATAATGTATCTGTGTGTTACTGTATAACATATAAAAATGGCCTTATTTTTCAGTATGAATGATCTCCACTGATGGTTATCCATGACAAATGGTGTGTTGTGTTGTTGAGGAGCAGACATTTGAGAGATTTCTCCCTCAGACTAACCATCCATGCTGCAAAGAGCAAGGAAAATTAACTTGGCTTAGGAAGTTAAGAGTTTAATGATTTACCTGAGTGAAATAATCAAAAGATGTCAATTTGCAATGCCCAACAATTTTATCTCAGGGACCATGTTATGCATATTGAAGCAAACCATAATATTAATGTTTTCTTTTTTTGGTTTATTAATGCCATACATTGCAGCATGATCCATACTTTGCCTGGAGGAAGGGATTAAAACAAATGAAGTGGCATAATGGGCAGAGTTGTCATCTCACAGCAAGAGGTTATCTGGTTCAGTTTTTGGCTGGGGTGCCTTCTGTGCACAGCCTACATATCCTTCCTGTGTTCACAAGGGGTTTTCTTTAGGTGCTGCAGTTTCCTCCCACATTTCAAAGATATGCAGTAGGTAGATTTGACACTCTCAGTTGGTGGTAAGAGTAAGTGTGTATGCATGTATGTGGTATGGAAGAGCAACTGCAGCAGAGCTAGCCATCTGGAGGTGTGAACATTGACTCCAGAAGAGTGTAACTGTTAAAATGACACCCCAACCCAGTGTGCAAAAATGGGAAAAGGGGGCTGTTGGATATGGATGGATGGATAGAATGTACCCTTTGTAGAAAATTATGGCAGTTAAAACTACAAGGGTATCCAAAATATGTAATATACCACTTTGCTGCCTTTTGGAAAAAAAAAAAAAATATTTTTTATTATTATTTGCTTACATTTTTAATGAGGATAGCCTGACTGGAAAGTCCCTTTTCCACTGGAGTTCTAGGGAGGTAGTCTCCACTGTATGCAACAATAATAAGAAAGAGCAAGTCAGAATGTAGGCAAAATTCAGCACATTAATGATGTGTGTGAGTACACACACATACTGTGTATGTATATATATATATATATATATATATATACATATATATATATATATATATATATATATATATATATATATATACATATATACATATATCCAAACGCAGGATGTAGTCAACAATTAGAAAGTAATAATGTGTAAACTGCTTACACATGAAGACAGTCTTAACATATAATGAATTGGTTAATAAACATATTTGAAACATTTAGATGATAAAACAGAACAGAGATTTAAACAGAAGAGAAGCAGTAAAGTCAAGAGCTAGGATGTTACTGGTACGCTTCAGCTGAGCAAAACAGAACAACAGAGACTGTGAGTGGAATGAATTGTATTATGTCACAAGGAAGCTTCTTGTTATCTGAGGGCTATATTTTAGTAACATTTTTGAATTCTGATGCTTTGTACATGCATCTTGATTTGTATAGTAATTTGTTCCATTATTTGGAAACAAAGCCAGTGAACTTTAAATCACTTTATTGGTTTAGTAGTAGGGGTATCTACAGTATTTCCAGTTGAAAGTCTGAGGTGACACTGAATTTTTCTCCAGCTCAGGAGACTGGATAGTCAGGCCTAATCATGTAAGTATAAAACTATGAAAAATGTAAAGTTGATTAGGTACAGGATAAGGGTCAAACTCAAACCCATTTAGTTAATGTAGGGACAGACAATGATGACTCTTGACTTGGTGGCCTACAGAATAAGACACTGTACTATACTGTTGCATGCTTCTTACTTCATATTGTTACACAAGGATACTTGTGTTGCAGTTAGCAGGTATGGAGTATTGAGCAGCAGTGGCAGGTGGAAAGAGCTGGCAGTGAAGAATTTAGCTCAGTTTGACAGAAATGGACAGCCTTGCAAAGGCGTTCTAGTGTTTGATTTGTCGAGTAACTACACTGCTTATGGAAATTTTGAATTTGAGTTGTTTTCGATAAAACCGATGAGACATTTTGTTCAACTGACCTGCCAATTGGGATGTTATTGATGGAATGAATAAGAAGACCGGGCATTCAAGGAGATGAGCAAGAAGTAATATCACAGGTAGTTCTGTTCTTATTGAGTTACTGTAATACCACTGCATTTAGTTTTGGTATTTATTGTTGTTAGACTGAGGGATTTCACTGTAGTCTGAGTGAGTTCAGTGTAGTACATTAAGGTAGAATAATAGGCCTGAAAATATAGAGTCAGACTGGTGTTTCATGTATGCATTCCGTTTTAGGGAAAGACAGTTCAGTAAAAATGAAAAGTTAGTCTTGCTGGCTAAACATGAGATGTCCAGAAGTAACAGTTCTCAGGGAGAGCTACAGAGTGTTCCTTTCTCAAGGGAAAGATATGTGTACTTGCAATGGGATGCTAGATAAAGAATGGACTGTGAGACAAGACTTGGAAACCAAGGCTAAAGAGGCATGTAAAATATTACAGGGTTTTGGTGTTATAAGGAAGTACTTCAGACACAGTCAGTTGAGTCAGTTAAGTTAGCTTTTTGGACTGATATGCAAAAGATCTTGACAAAACAGATACTCGAGCCTGAGTACAGAAGTCATGTCAAATATCCATACTATTCAGGAGGAAAAGACTGTTTCAGTTGATATTATTCAGGAGAATCAGAGTATACGTGCAGAAACTTTGGATATATGTATCAGCACTGTTACTTTTATCCCACATTCCAGAATTTCTACAGACTGTTATTGTTTATCAGCATTGTTATTGTTTATCGGCACTGTTATTAGAGACTATATTTGGATATTGTTAGCATCTAGTAAAGCATTCTTAACCGAACTACAGCATGTGCAGAATTAATTCTGAAAAGTACTAAAAGACTTGGTCCATAAAGGAGAGACTGACACCTGTTCAGCGGGGTAATTAACAAATAAAGATACTCATTCCAGTCTTATTTCAGTTGTTTCCAGTTATTTCCAGTATACTACAGTCTTAGCAATTCTTTCAGTGGCAATGCTAACATCGATGGGGTGGGGGTCAACAGTTAAAGTAAGTCCCAAAACCCCATAGCAACCTTATCTGCATTCAGACTATGTGTATTCTACAGAACAGACTTCAGGGCAAAGTAAAAGCAGTCTCTGACAGTAACATTTTTTCCAGTATATCAGTAACTACAGCAAACGTGTTTCATAACAGACTTTTTAGCAGCACACCATTGTCTTTTAGATGGGAGACTGAGAATTCCATACTGAATAAGGCCACTGCCAACAACACTACAGTTACTCCTCACAGAGCAGACTTTTTGGTAAGACAACACTGATATTCCAGATGTAAACTTCAGAGAGAAAACAGACAGAGCAGATGACATGCAGTAATTGTGGCTATCAGACAGATTGCAGCACACCAGTGTTTATTTGAAACACTACTTCAGGAAAAGTCTCAAAGAACATCAACAGACCAGCAGTACTTCAGAAAATATAGAAACTTCAGCAGTGTTCCTTCAGAATGTAAAAGACATTATCCAGTTAACAGCAATGTACTTCACCATCTACACAAACATTCAAGTTTCCAGTGTGACATCACACAGCCAAGAAGCAAGAAAAAGTTTAAAAAGCTGCAGGTAGCAGAAAACATTTATCATGAAGTTATATTAGAATTTATGTACCTTTTAGCTGTCAGTCAGCAATTATCAAAAAAGTTTAAATACATTAATTATGGTACATTTTATAAATATGTCAACCAATACTTCTGCAGTAAAGACACCAGTAAATATTTGATTTAAAGTTAAAAGTTGGGTAAAGCAGTCTAAAAAACTGTTTCAGAGATGTTCATTTAAATTTAAAGGTTATTAGTTCAGGAATGTTACATCTTTCTAGATGCAAAAGGTTAAACCACAGAAGCACACTGCAGCAGACGCACTCATGATTTGCACAATGCTGTCATTAATTCTTGTTTACAGTCTTCAGACATCAGTGTAAATGTTACAGCACAAGTAATTCAAGATACAGAGTTAAGTCATAGTACAATTTCAAATACAAATGTTCAGAATGTAATAAATTCTAGTTTACATGTAATCATACCTCCCAACCATACCGAATTACTCGGTTTTAACTGAGTTTTGTGGTCCAAATGGGGTGCCGTAATTCACGAGTGGCACCGCTTCATTTCTGATTTTTTTTCCAAGTTTTATTTTGAATTCCCTTCATTTTGTTTTGAGCTGATGTCATCATGTGCGCGATGATGTCAGCTCCGTCAGGGCTGCCAGCCTGTCGGAATTGAGCTCAAGGGCTCCATTGCACATATTTATGGCTGGCTGATTTTAAATATGTTTTCCTTTCCGCGATCTAATCTGTGAGTGCGAGCGGGAATTCAAATGAGCATAGGTTTGGTATGGATTTCTCGGCTCTATCTGCAGCTACAATTTCAAATGGATCTTTTGGCTGCATCTGTGACGAGCTTGCTGCAATTTCAAATGGATCTTTTGTTCTATCTTGAAGGCAGGGGATGGCGGCTGAAGTAGGAAACAAAACATATTTGTTGTTATTATTTAGTGTGTCTGTGAAGAGGGGGTGTGTGTGTGTTATATTGGGGATGGTTGTATATGTATGGTTGTATGTCAAGTGCATGACATGTGACAAGTGGAGTACCTCAGTGTTCAGTCCTGGGACCTCTCTTGTTTGCCATCTAATTCTCTGAAGTACAGGCCAAAACTGAGGGACTCTGGCTAACAAAGTTAAGTTAACAAAGAACCATTATTGAATCCCCAAATGATGTCGATACTCTACAAAAGGGCCTTACAGAAACAGATGATTGGTGCCAGAGCCATGGGCTTAAGCTCAATGCCAAGAAATGTATAGTTATCCCCTTTGGGAAAAAACATGTACCCGTGAATTACCACATAGGTGTCAATACACTAAACACCGAAAGTGTGATAGGAGACTTAGGGACACAGGTGGACAGTGGTCTCACCTTCAATAACCACATCACTACAACAGTCAGGAAATCCTTTTATGTGGCACACCTCATCACTAAGGGCTTTTCATCCAGAAAAAAGGTGGTCATTGTCCCACTGTACTCATCCCTCATTATACCCATTATAGAATACAATGCCCCATTTGGTATGTACCTCTCAAGACATCTGCAACAACTGGAAAGGCTGCAGAAATACCTCATTAAAAGAATCACAGGCCTAAAACAGATGCCCTATGCTGACCGCCTTAAAAAACTCCAGCTGTACTCTGTCGCATATCGTCTACACCAAGGCGATCTCTGCTTAACATACAAGGCCATGTCAAACCCAGAGCTGTTGGACATGCTACACTTAAAGAAATCCCAATCCCTCAGAGCCACACACTCCAGGGATCTAAACCTTGCCATCACAATAAACAAAACATGCTGGAGGAATAGGTTCCTGACCCAGAGACTCCTCGGAGTCTGGAATAGACTGCACATACATGTCAAGCAGAGCGCCTCTTTGGCCCTCTTTAAAAGGAACCTTGATGACTGGATGGGAGAAAGGAAATTCACCCTGGGGATCTTGTCAGTTACCCTGCTAGACAGGGGTCCAGGGAAGTAAAGAGTGTGGGAAGAAATAGCCAGGGAATTGTTATGGCTAGCCTAGTACCAATCTATGAACCTATGAACCTATGTCTATAGCAGTTTGTATTTCAATACACTATCAGAGGCAGTTATTTGGTTTAGTAGGAGTGATATCTGCTTACGTAAAAATCTGTATATTTCATCTTTGTATACTTTATGGGCTATGTTTTTAGATATGTTCAAATTAAGTATTTTGGCACTAGTCTGTTAATAGCAATAAAAGTAATGTAGTACTTATTTAAGCCCTTGTTTGAAGTGAGACTGTTACTTGAAATACTATTGTAGGAAATAATTTACATACTGCATAACGGTATATACAAGGAGAAACGGGCATTACATGTTAATATGTCTGCAGAAGATTAAGAATAATAAAGGAGAAAATCATGACCAAGGCAAACAAGGCAGCTGTGATTTAACTTTACATGCATTGTTTTGCATGTAGTGCAGCTGGCATTAATTTGTTGAAAAGTTTATAGATTTCTTGATCAGTGGAAAAATGCATAGATAAGTAAAACACAACATACAAAGAGTGTTTAGCACTGCCTTTAGCATTTCCCCCTCACTGTTGGCAACAGTTCTACTGCTTATGTAACAGAATCTCTGGATTTTCCTACTGCGTCAGCAATAAAGACAATCCATTTATGTGATTTATAAGAGTTTTTGCTTGACTTCTGTGCTAAACTATTCTTAATGATCTAGGGAGCTGGACTTTTCTTTTCATTTGCAAAATAGTCTACATTTTACCCATAACAAGGAGGGTAGTAAACTGTTCTTCAGGTGGTATTTTTTAGCAAAACTGGATAATCACTCCTAGATGGTCATCGTGCATACAGCTGCAGTCATAACAGATGGGTTCTCCTGCCGTCAGGCGGGTCCTCGGTCGGCCAAATTCCAAAGTCTAGGTCCGGCGTCGGTTGCCGTCGCTTCTTCCCTCACGTCAGTGTGACAGGGGTATAAAAGAACCAGCTGACACCATTTTCTTCAGTCTTTCTTGCCACGCGGTTCCCGAAGCAGAAGCAGTTCACAAGTGCTGGTCGGCCAGCTCCTGAAATTACGAAAATTTTGCAACCGAAGTCTTCTTGAAAGCTAAGTACCCCGTTGGGGAAACTTTTCTTTCCTCAGACCGATGTCAGACAAAGTTAATAATTGTATTTCATGTGGGAAGCAAATACCGCATAAGGATTTTCATTCCCTCTGTATTCCTAGTTTAGGCCCAGACCATGACGTCTCGGTTTGTCATTTTTGTGCTACATTCAACAAACGCACCATTAAGCGTCGGGCTGAGTTCGCCCAGCATTATTTTGGCAAAAAATTTAACTATATTATGTTGTCGGATACTCCGACTCCAGTTTTGTCTAAAAAGCGCAAAGATAAGGACCGACACACGAGGTCTGCAGCCTCTACCGACACCACGCCAAAGCTGACTACAGGTGGTCCGGTTCTCAGCGAGATGCCTACGCAGCCCCTGACTACCGACGACACTTCATTGGTGGTGTCTTCTGTGCCCGAGGTTGCAGGCTCCTCGGCCCACACCCCGACTACAGATACCGAAGCCACTCTTGGTGGTGAATCTCAAAATGTAGACAGGTCTGCCTCCTCTCAAGGTGTCTTCAGACCTTCCTCTTCTTTTTCCATCAAGGCTTTCACTAAGTCTAAAGCAGCCATGCATTCTAAGAGACAAGTTACACAGGGCCCATCTCCAGGCCCCATGCCTAAAAAACAGATGCTTAAAATGGCTGAGGATTTAATTACTCTTATCAGGGGTTCTCAACCCCCCCCCCGGACAAAAGGCCCAGGATGGAGGAAGAATCCCCCTCCTCTGATCAGGCCTCCATTATATCAGAGCACTCTGATGAACAGGAACTTTCTTACTCCCCTTTTGAAGATTCTGACGCAGAGGAGTCCATTCCCTCTGTGTCCCCCCCAGAGGATTACTCATTTGGGGAAACCTTGCATACTTTAAGGGAACACTTCCACTGGGAAGGCCAAGAGTACTCAGTTTCCAAGAATAGACTTAGGGATTTTCTCTTGCTACCTCAGCACAGGCCTCTGGCTATACCTCCTGTCTTGGACATACTAGATGATGTGTACTCGGAGGCCTGCCTTAACCCGGATTCTTTACCTCCAGCCCCAGTCAAGTCTGACAGGTACTACCGGGTTCCTGACTCACACCAATTTCTATACAAAAGCCATGTGGCTGACCCAGAAACTATCTCACAGGGCCCCAAGGGAATTAAGGCCTCCACTGCTAAAAATCCATTACCTTCTGAGAGAGATTCCAGATCCTTAGAAAGGTGGGGAAAAAAGGTATATACCTCAGCTACCTTAACCATGAGGGCATTAAACTGCCAGTTCCATATAATAAAGTACCAACAGTTTCTGTTATCACAATTGAGAAGTAAAATGTCACAACCTGAACAACCAGACTTGAAGGAGTTGCAGGATTTGATGCATAGTGCAGAACAAGTGGGTAAACATACCTTGCAATGTGGTTTTGATGCTCTAGAGGCCTCATGTAGAGCTGCTGTTACAGGATCAGTCATACGTAGACATGCCTGGCTCAAGGAACAAACCTTACCAGATCATGTCAAAGCTAAATTACTAAATGCCCCTCTACAAAAGGATGTATTATTTGGTGCTAATGCTGAGGAGGTATTAAAGAAAATGGAGGAAAAGGCTAAATCAATGCAAACAGTGAAAGATTTTCTACAGCTACAACCCCCCACGTTTCAGTAGAAATTGGCCTTCCAAAAATTGGTCCTCTCCAGCCACGGACAGACCCCAAAGAGGTAGATACAGGCGCCCGAGGGGCAGAGGGCAATCCCAAGGATCGTTTAGAGGCAGACAATGGCAAGCTCCTACACAAAGAGGTGGTGAGGATAGTTCGCAGCCATTCAGAAAGCAAGCCCAATGACTTTCCCCTTTGCATGCCAAGCAAGGCTCAAATGGCAGCACCCTTAGGCAGAAAACTGGCATTATTCTCAAAAAAATGGCATATTGTCACAAAAGACAAATGGATCCTGGACATTATAAACAGAGGCTACAGATTCCATTTTCACACCCTTCCAAAAATGAGAGGCATGCCAAACCTGCCACACAATCAAAGGGCAGAGGCACAAAGACAAATTTCAGATCTCATGGACATGAAAGCTATTCAAGAGGTACCTACTCACGGACAAGGTCAAGGTTTTTATTCCAGACTATTCCTGGTACCAAGGAAGGGAAAAGATTGGAGACCTATTTTGGACCTATCCATCCTTAACACATTTTTACTTGTACCAAAATTCAAGATGCTCACTTTACAGCAGCTTCTTCCCATGCTGGGCAAGGAGTCTTGGCTGGTAACATTGGACCTCAAGGAGGCATACCTGCATGTCCCAATCAGACAAAATTGCAGAAGATACCTCAGATTTCTTGCAGGTTCAACCCATTATCAATTCTCTGCATTGCCCTTTGGCTTATCTACTGCACCCAGAGTATTCACGCAATGCCTGGCATCAGTAATTGCCTACTGCAGACTTCAAGGGATACAAATATACCCCTATTTGGACGACTGCCTGATCCAAGCGGACAGCAAGCACATACTTCTGAAACATCTGGCTTATGTAATAATGTTGTTGAATTCTCTGGGATACACAGTCAACAAAAAGAAATCAAGGCTAATACCCTCTCAGAAAATAATTTTCCTGGGTGCCAACTTGGACACAAACACCCAGATGGCCTACCTCACGCCAGCGAAGCAGGGGCAACTAACTCAATACTTCAGAACACTAGCAAATTTCACCAGGCTGACTGCAAGGAAAATCCTGCAGGCTCTGGGATTCATGGCATCTTGCATCCTACTAATCCCATGTGCAAAGCTGCATATGAGGAAACTTCAATGGTACCTGAAAAACCTATGGTCTCAACACAGCCACAGTTTGGAAACAATAATACCACTAATTCCATGTCTTCAAAAGGAATTTCTGTGGTGGGCTCAAGCATGCCAAACAAACACAGGTCTCCCATTCAGCAAGCCTCAAGCAAATCAAGTCATCACAACAGACGCCTCGGACTACGCCTGGGGGGCGCACATGACAGATCGGTGCATTCAGGGCAAATGGTCCCAAAAAGAAAAGCACCTTCACATCAATCAAAAGGAAATGCTAGCAGTAATAAATACTATTATAGCTTTCAAAGACCTTCTGCATCCAGGTCAACTATTGCTAAGGACAGACAACACCACAGTAATGTGGTACATAAACAAACAGGGAGGAACCCATTGATACCCCCTATGCAGACTGGCCATGTCACTTTGGAACATGGCTCTGAACTTCAGGCACAGTACTTGCCAGGCAAGGAAAACACGCTGGCAGACAACCTAAGCAGAAATATGACAGATCCACATGAATGGAAGTTGCATCCTCAAGTTTTTACAGAGATAATTCAAGCATGGGGAAGGCCAGACATAGATCTCTTTGCCTCCCACAAAAATCACCAATTGACAAAATTCTGCTCAAGGATTTTTCATCCAAAGGCCTGGAGAGTGGACGCTCTCTCTTTCAGTTGGACAACAATGTCAGTTTATGCCTTCCCACCTCTTCCTCTGCTGCCCAAAGTTCTATTAAAAACCAGAGCAGACAGACCAAAGATGATTCTCATTGCTCCAGACTGGCCAAGACAACACTGGTACCCACTCCTGAGGAGCCTGACGCATTCCCCACCATGGACCCTGCCTCTAATGCCTCTTCTTCTGACTCAGCATAGCTTCAAAACTCTTCACAGTCAGCTGAAAATACTCAATCTGGCTGCATGGAAGATTCCTTACATCACAACAGACCCTACTCTCCAAGGAGGTGCAGGATGTCATTTTGGAGGCCAGAAGGCCGTCTACTAGAAAAGCTTACTCCGCAAAATGGAAACGGTTTTGTGCTTGGAATGAGAAAAAGGGCCAGAATCCTGGAAAACTGAATTTACCTCAGATATTACAGTATCTAGCTGAGCTGCTAAGCAGTGGACTTTCATTCTCCTCCATCAAAATCCATGCCTTAGCCATTTCTGCAGAATACAAAACTGATCCACCTTTATTCTCTCACCCCCTCTTAAGACAGTTCCTCAGAGGGGCTAAGAATATAAAACCCCCAAGGAAACAACCAATACCTGCTTGGGATCTCAATTTCATTCTAGAAAAACTGACCTTGCCTCCTTTTGAGCCAGCTGCCTCAACAGATTTGCAATATTTGTCCTGGAAAACAGCTTTCCTTCTGGCTATTACCTCAGCTCATAGGGTATCAGAACTACAAGCCCTCATGGCGGTGCAGCCTTTTATCATCTTCCATCAGGACAGAGTTTCCTTACGAACCAACCCATCCTTTATGCCAAAAGTGGTATCCAGGGTAGCTTTGAATCAGGCTATACACTTACCTACCTTTTATCCTAATCCTCAAAACAAAGGGGAGAGATTACTACATTTCTTGGACATCCACAGACAACTGCGTTATTATTTGGACAGAACAAAGCCTTTCAGAAAATCAGAACAGCTCTTTGTGTCCTATGCTATAGGAGCTCAAGGGAAGCCAATTTCCAAACAGACAATCTCAAAATGGATAGCCCACTGCATATGCTTTTGTTATTCTTTTCATGGCAAAACTGTACCTACAGGCATCAGATCTCACTCCACAAGGGCCACGGCTACCTCTGCAGCTTTCCTCAGAGGAGTTCCTACCAAAGATATTTTAGAAGCAGCCACTTGGATTTCTGTGCATACCTTCTCCAAACACTGCCACCTTCCATTATACTCCAAATCTAGAGCAGGCTTTGCCACTGCAGTCTTGCAGGGCATCCTGGCTCCTCCTAGTTCCACCTAGTGCCTACCACCCCTTTCTTAGCTTTGGGATTCTACCCATCTGTTATGACTGCAGCTGTATGCACGATGAACATAGTACAGTTTTGTACCTACCATAAATGTAGATGTTAGAGTGCTAATACAGCTGCAGTCCAGGTTTCCCTCCCTCCTTCCCCTCTTGGGACAGGCCTATTGGCTAACACCTCCTCATACAACCTGATTGGGGTATTCATTTATGGTGTATTTGCTTGCACTACTGTATTTTGATTATATGACATTGCTTTATTACACAAATTTATGTATTGCCTTCCTTCTGGGAGCACCTGACATCTGGGGCAAGAAAAACTGAAGAAAATGGCGTCGGCTGGTTCTTTTATACCCCTGTCACACTGACGTCAGGGAAGAAGCGATGACAACCGACGCCGGACCTAGACTTTGGAATTCGGCCGACCGAGGACCCACCTGACGGCAGGAGAACCCATCTGTTATGACTGCAGCTGTATTAGCACTCGAACATCTACATTTATGGTAGGTACAAAACTGTACTTTTGCTTGACTGTTTCATTTAAACATAGCAGCAGTAGATACACTGGCATTCAGAAAGGTATCCTAGATAGCAAAATGCCCACACAGCAGATTTACAGTTAATTATAGCTAAAGATAATTACACAAAGTAAGAGAACAGATTTGTTAAGCTGTTATTTTGAATGCATCATGACTATGAACCAGAAAGGGTTGGTCCCTTAACTGCTTTTAAACCAATGCAGGCTACCACAAATGAGAAAACATTCCTGAAATCATGTGCACCTGAAACCCATTAGCAAGTTCTTCATTTGGCAAGGTTCTGGTAGCAAAATCTCAGAGGATTCAGTGCATCTTAGAATGCACCAAGCAAACAACAAATTGGAAAACATGACACAAGCTATGGCTTACTGTGTGCAGATTAATCCTGCTGTTATTGTACTGTTATGCACCGCTTTATCACTAATTGTCATTCATTACATGAAAGCTTAATCCCATGTTTCAAAATAGGGTTACAGTTTCCCATTGTCTGTTGATCTACTATATATATAGAAAGGTGGTTTCCCATGTCATTTTGGGGCAAAGGATTTAATTTTGCCTTAGTTTCCATTTCCCCAGTTTTCATTAATTAAAAATTGCAATTCAAATTCCTGAAAATTGAACTTTTTTAATGGAACTTAGCCCTAATACAACACACACACACACACACACACACACACACACACACACACACACACACACACACACACACACACACACACACACACACACACACACACACACACACACACACACACACACACACACACACACACACATCTCATCAGTGAGTTTTTGAGTGTCAGTGTAATACAATGCTTCACGGTTAATCACACAGCAGTCATTTAAATGTTCCTTCTCTTTATTGTCTTGTTTGAATTCACAGCCCATTTCTTAATTCCATTATTGTGTTAAAAAATGTAACTTCTCGTGGTGCTTTGTGCATGTACAGCCATGCAAACCTTTTGTACTATATTACATGATTTATATACTGAATGTAAGTACCCTACACTTCTGAGGATTTTTACATAACAATAAAACTCTATTTTTTCTCAAACTAGATGCAACTTTTCAAAAATTCAGCTGTAGTCTTTTATGAATTTATCATTTAAGAATGAAATATGAGACCTTTGTGATGTAATAATGTGATGACTTGATTGCACAAAGCTGGAGGGTGACATTATCCATTCAGTTATAAATGCTTTAACTAGCAGGCATATGGTGCCATATTTTGGTTTTCTGTTCTTCAATTTCTGTTTGAAAGTTGGTATCCCACAATTCCATTGGAGTGGGTGTGGTTATGTAATTATGTATGCAAATTTGATGTTAATCAGCGTACAGATTTGTACCTATTTTTCATGGAGCTTGTCCAGATTTTTGATATTTCCAGGTTGAGAGGTATGTCCCAAGCTCCAAACCAGATTATTTATCTGTCATTGTTTAAGGTTGAAAGAAATGACAATAGTTCATTGTTTAAAGACAAAATTGTGGAATAATGTACTGATTAATACAGACAGATATCAACTTCAGTTACAAATGGACTAGAAGACATGAGTGCAGTTTTGTCAGGATTTAAAGGGTCAAAGATTACAGTAGTTAACAGTTCGAAGTGTAATAGCTCCGTACCAGGTATGGAGATGTCATCAGTTATTGTCAGCAGGGTATGGTGTTTTAGACTTCAGTAACAAGATTTTATGGAAAATAAAAATGGTACAGAATGTTCACACATACGACACTTGTAAGAATTTGCATGCAGTAGATTGTGCAAATGTACAGAATTTAAAGAATTGGTTATGATATGAACATGTAGATTTATGGGTTAAAGATAAAATACTGTAGATCCAGTTCAGATGACCCAGCTGAAGTACTCAGAAATACATATTTTAAATGGTCAGTATGAAAAAAAGGTAACAATACACATTTATCATTCTGGAAGCACATGTTGTGTAGGCTATACCAGAAAGGACAGTCAAGTTAATTCACAGGTTTATAGTTACAGATTTGGCAAATTAATTTTTGTGTTATTGTTTTGTTTAGCAGACATTGTTAAGACCTATCTTGATGCAGAGACAAAGAAGCATTCACAAATATTAAAAGGCGTTTTGCTAGTTTACAGAATATAAAATTTAAAGTCAATGCTACATTTTAGAAGTGACAGTATAGTCAAAAGTTCAGATCCCATGCAAGAAGAGTGCATCATAAATATCATGCATCTTTAAAGCTACAGGTTCATCTCCTATGTTATACTTGTATAAAGGGCAGACAAGTAAACTTTCAGAATTAGATCAGGCCAACTATAGTAATAAATGTGTCTATATAAACAGTTCATTATTGTATATATTTCATGCAGAAATTACAGTTTACAAAGCACACTGTATCAGATTACATGCTAGCTCAGCGAGCTGAGTTAAAGCCAGTGCTGTATGGCACAAAACAGTATGGTAAAAATCATTTAAATATTTTTAGTGACAGTTTATTCAGTTACAGTTCTTACTATTTATCCCAGAAAATTGTAGACAGTAATGATAAAATCCTTGTGGCATTCAGTAGTACTGAAAAAAATAAATGATGTCAGCTAAAGGATAGTGGGTGAATTTTCACACACAAAACAATATTTTAGGACCTGAGTGTCACAGAGTAAATGTGGAAAGTTCAACAGTTAAGGTTAATTTTGTAGAGGTGCAGAAATGCAAAAAAAAATGTTGAAATATTAATACAGTGTTAGATTACTTCTTTAGTTTTATTTGAAGTAATGACACGAAAAACAGTGCAACTGAAGTTTTACATTTGATTTAATAATAAACCCTTTCCATTTCACTATAGTACATTATCAGTTCAGTTGCTGCGGTGGTGGTGCTGCGGTAGCATTGTCGCCTCACAGTAAGACGTTGTCCTGTTCGATTCTCAGCTACAGCGTCTTCTGTGTGGAGACATATGTGAATGGGTGTACTTTTGTTGAATGTTGTGCATCAGGGCCAGCAACTTGGCACGTAAAAATCTGCTGCCAATCATTAGCAGACCGGAGTTCTGCTGTGGCGACCCCTAACCGGGAAAAGTTCAGTTGCTGCAGTGGTGGTGCTGTGGTAGCGTTGTCGCCTCACAGTAAGACGTTGTCCTGTTCGATTCTCAGCTAGAGTGTCTTCTGTGTGGAGACATGCATGAATGGGCGTACCTTTGTTGAAGGTTGTGCGTCAGGGCTGGCGACTCGGCACGTAAAAATCTACTGCCAATCATTAGCGGACCGGAGTTCCGCTGTGGTGACCCCTAACCGGGAAAAGCCAAAAGACACAACAACAACAACATTATCAGTTCAGTTACAGACTTGCAAGAATGTATTTATTAGTAACATTAGTTTAATTTACTATAGTACATTGCCAGTTTGCTTACAGAGCTACAAGAATGTATTAGCAGCATATGTTTATTTCATGCAGAAAATGTAAATAAAGTCAGGGCAATAAGCAATGCTATCAGTTTATAATTTTAAAGCTGCAAATGTTATTTTAAGGACCTGATACTGTTTGTTTATGATTTGCAGAAATACTTTCTAGATTGGTTTAAATGCAGTCAAAAACATCAGTCACTCAGTCTTGCACAAGAGATGGAAAAGGGGTGGTTTGGAAGGCTTAAGACACAGTAAAAGATATTAAAACAGCCTCCAATACTGCAGCAGTGACTGGGACATTACAGAGTGCAGTCTAAACTTGGCAAGAGCTGTGGTGCACAAGTCAACTATCTATAGAAAATCTGTGTATAACAGATGTGCATTTATGTAAATTAGAGTTAAAGCAAGTATGTAAATATTCTTCTGTTTTCAGACAGTTGTGTAACAGTACTAGTTTTCAGTTTATATTTTTACCTATGTTCAGACATTACTGACATAAAAAGGTACTAATAGTTTTGTTTCCAGAATGTAACATTTACCAGATTTCAGTTCTGCTTTTATGCTTTTATCTGTGTTAAAGTAACACTGGCAAAAGATATTCCTTTAGTATCAGTTTAGTTCATTTCCAGAATATACACAGCTATTTTAAATGTTCGGTATAAATATGTATCACTTTAATGTAAATTTCAGTCAAGTTTCAGAATAAGACATTCATACTCAGTTGTGAGTTCAGTACAGTACATTTCAATCAGATTTCAGAATATAACATTCATACTCAGTTACAACATGCAATTACATCACACTTCACATGATCCATTCATTAGTTTTAAGGGTAAAGTGACAGAATGATAAGTTATCTAAAGAATAGGTAGTAATAGTTATTTAATATACTCAAGGCAAAACAGGCAGGCTTAATTTGTTAATTAATTTACAGATTACAGTGCACTTTACATAATTATTGTACATTAGACAGAAAGTTAAAAGGACACTGCAGAGTATGCAAAGGTATAGATCTGAAATACAGAAAGCATAGGTTTTAGTAAACTTATAGCGCATAAATATTTACAGGATATTTAAGACACAAATTTAGAAGGCAGTCATCTATTACAGCACATAACAATTGAAAAGGTAAATAGAATTATTAATAAATCTAGCTAAAGATTTACAGACAGCATATGGTAATTGTGCTTCAAGACCAGTTATAAAGGTATCCTTCTAGTGCTGATTTCAGTTAGTCTTCTGACAGTAGCCATCATGCTTGATAGGCTATATAATGAAAAAGGAAATGGACTAAACAGTGGAATGTTTGAGAATTTAAATCTATGGACAGCAGGGAAAGGTTTCAGTTGCTATAAGAGAGAGACATCATAGTAAAATAAGGCAATTGTCAGTGTAATAATTTTACCATTACAGCATACAGTAATAAGGAAGAAAAATAGGCAGCGTTAACACTTTGTACTCTAACTTGACTGGAAACTCACAGAGACAAGTTGAGGATGTGTATGGAATTTTCTTCATGATGTTTCTGGAACAGCAGGGTTGAAAGAATTACCTGTCCTAATCAATTTTAGAAACCACAGAATTAAAAGGCACTGATTTTCAGAAAAAATTTGAAGGTTTTAGATACATCACACATGCATCACAACTTAGATGTAAAGACTCTAAAGACTTTAAATCTAGGTAATGAGGTAATCATTACAGCAGGGATATTTCCTACATATGGAGCTGTTAAAGCTATTTGGAGCTAATATAAAGGACATCACTATCTATCAGGACACATTTGCACATTATGAGTGAGGTGGCATAAAGCCCATATATTAAACCAGTTTACAGTAGTTAGTAATACAGATATGAGGTAACTACAAAAGAAGGTCCCTGTGAACTTTCATTAAGGACTTCAGGGGGGAGCTATTAGACTGAGGGTTTTCACTGTATTCTTGGTGAGTTCACTTTACTATAGTACATTAAGGTAGAATAATAGGCCTGAAAATATAGAGTCATGCTTGTGTCTTCATGTATGATTCAGTTTCAGGGAAAGATGGTTCAGTAAAAAGGGAAATATGAGACCCATGGAATTACAGACCCATAAGCCTGACCAGCCTCATCTGTAAGGCCATAGAATGTGTTGTGGACCTCATAAATAAAGACATAGGCAACCTCCAAGCCCTGGATCCAATCCAATTCAGCTTTGTCAAGGGCAGATCCTGCTTGTTAAATCTGGGGATTTCTTGAAAATGTGACCATGGCCATTGACGAGGGCAAATCTGTGCACGACATACCTCAACTTGACAATGGCTTTTGACACAATCCCACACTCAGGCATTATTGACAAACTTAGCAAACTGAATGTAAACCCCTTTGTTGTAAGATGGGTTGCCATCTGGCTCATACACCAGACACACACTATCAAAGTAGGTGACCACATCAACCAGCAAGCCTGTCACCAGCTGGGTGCCACAGGGTTCAGTGATGGGCCCCCTACTGTTTGATATATACTTCTCAGAAGCTTATGCCAAAACTAAGGGGTTGTGACTGACCAAGTTTGCAGCCGGTTGCAAATTGGGTGCAATTACTGAATCCCCAAATGATGCCAGTAAACCCCAGAAGGGTCTTACTCAGATCAACGACTGGTGTCTTAGTCATGGTCTCAAAATGAGTGCAAAGAAATGCATAATTATTCCCTTCAGCAAAAACAATGCCCCTCCACACTATCAAATCAACAACAATACCCTAAGTACCCATGAAGTGGTAAGGGATCTGGGATTGCAAGTACACTCTGACCTTAACTTTGACCACCATGTGTTTGCTTTAGTAAGGAAGGCTTTCTGTGTAGCACACTTGAATTGTAAAGGCATCATCTTGAGAGCAAAGGAGGTTATAACCCCTCTATACTCGGCAAAAATCCAGCCATAATTGAATATAATGCCCTATTCTGCATGTACTGTACAAAGCACCTGCAGAAATTGGAGAGACATCAGAGGTTTCTAACAAAGAAGATCAAGGAACTCCAGCACATGCTGTACACAGACTGGCTGAAGTCCCTGTCACTATACTCTGTATTGTTTAGACTTCTAAGGGGAGACTTATGCCTGGCTTATACAGCAATCTCAGATCCAAACCTAATGAACTTTCTGTATATCCATAAGTCAAATGGGATTAAAGCTACCAGTTCCAGGGACCTAAATATGGCCAGCAACTTAAATAGGACATGCTGGAGGGACAGATTTGTCTCCTAGCAACTGCAGCATCTTTGGAATAGACTGCTAATTCGCGTGAAGCAGACCACCTTTATGACACTGTTCAAGAAGAACCTGGATGAGTGGATGTGGCACCATAAATTCTTACTGGTGATAGTACCCACAACCCTTCTTGACATGGGCAGTCATTAGTAAATGCAATCCTGGGTATTGACTATCATATCTATGTTATTACACTGGGATGAATCAGCTAGGCTTGAAATGACCACTGAATCGATAGCTTAGTAAACTCCTATGATCCTACAATCTTGCTGGCTAGGCAGGAGATCTGCAGAAATAACAGTTCTCAGGGAGAGCTACAGAATGTTCCTTTCTCAAGGGAAAGATATGTGTACTTACAATGGAATGCTAGATAAAGAATAGACTGTGAGGCACATGGAAGACAAGGCTTGGAAACCAAGGCTAAAGAGGTATGTAAAACATTACAGGGTTTTGGTATTATTAGGAAATACTTCAAACACAGTCAGTTGAGTCAGCTAAGTTATTAGCTTTTGGACTGATATGCATAAGGTCTTGGCAGAACAGACACTCGAGCTTGAGTACAGAAGTCAGGTCAAATATCTGTACTACTCAGGAGGAAACTTTGGATATATTTATCTGCACTGTTACTGTTATCCAGCATTCCAGAATTTCTACAGACTGTTATTATCACCACTGAAATTGGAGACAGTATTTGGATATTGTTAACATCTAATAAAGCATTCTTAACCAAACTACACCATATGCAGAATTAATTCTGAAAAGTACAAAATGACTTGGCCCGTAAAGGAGAGACTGGTACCTATTCAGCACAAGTTTTGGTAATTAACAAATAAAGACATTAATTCCAGTCTCATTCAGTTATTTCCAGTTAATTTCAGTATACTACAGCTTTATCAATTCTTTCAATTGTAATCTGACAAGGTATTACCCTGGTTTATACTCTAGAGAATATAAAGAAAGAACCTAGGAATTTCTAAGCCATCACTAAGCCTCTGTTTGCTGTAGAACCTTGGAGCATGCTGTTTTGTTATTGGCCAGAGGTCTCATTTGAATATTTTTAGCGCTTCTCTGTTATTATAAGTTACCTTCATTTCCATGGCACTGCTCATCATGCGACTGCATTTATCCATGTACTGTATAGAAGCAGATTCTCAGAAACTTACATTCCTCTATCTAACCTTTTCCATAAATTCCTAAGTAGACAGTAGTTGTGCAATGAGGCCCTATTTTGTCCTAAGAGGTATGCTGCCCCTCATGTGTAAACTTAGATTGTTTATTTTGGATTGATAGCACTTCAGTAAATCAACACTAAATCATCAGAGGCACTACTATCCCTTCAGTCCTCATTAATAAACATCTGGTACCATGGATTTGCACTTTTCATCTGCTTCTGTAACCAGCTTGGCTGAAATGAGCTTCATGAGACAATGTAGCAATTGTCTTATGTTTACTTACAATCACCTACTACTTAAAAAAATGACAAAATGTGTGAGAGACAAAGCTATACAATGTTATTGTAGGCCAAACTGTCACATGAAGATATGACAAGTAAAAGGCAGGTTGTCAGCATCATCTAAAACTACACTAAAAAAATCAGACTTAGCTCAGACCAAATGCATAAACTTATGTATGTTGAGGCTTTTAAAAGTAACATACCTAAACCACAAAGGCCTCCTAAATATAACCCAAGAAATTAATCATATCAAATCAAAAACAAACCCAAGCTCAGATAAATGGTCAAAACAATAAAAAAACAAGCATAAATAAAACAAAAACACTGACCAAATGTCTTCCAGTGAAACAAATACCCTCAGCAATCTCACAAACATACAATGCAGTCAGCAGCAGCCATCATATTCAGAGATCTCCATGACTCTCTTCAAATAATCCATGGAAGTACATCTTATATCATTTGCAATCACATGCACTAAGACTGTGTCATATGTGTATGTGTGATGTGGTGAATCGTTACTTCAGAGAGTCAACTGACCATGACCCTTGTCCTTGCATAGCGTGGTAAGAGGTACACTGATGTGTTTCACTATGGAGTAACCTATGACTGGCATATTGGATTATGAGGAGGTTTGCCTTATGGGCTTTTAGCTGGAGAAAGTGAACGAGTCCATTTGTCAGGCTAAAAGCCCATAAGACAACTCAGCCCCCACAGTACAATATAATAGTCAGACACATCAGTGTACCTCTTATTATGCTGTGCAAGGACAGCGTTTATGATGCAAGGAATCACCACATCACACATGCACCCAGGTCGTTGCACCACACTTACTCATATGACACAGTCTTAGTGCATGTGATTGTAAATGACCTGAGATGTACTTCCATGGACTGTATGAAGAGAGACATGATGAAGCTCCTAGAATATGTGCCAAGGTGGGTATGACCTTAGTCTTTTTTAACATCTTTATTGAATTATCACTTGTGACACAAACTTATATACATATATATGTATATCTACATATCTCTCTCTATATATATATATATATATATATATATAGATATGTATATATATATATATATATGGGTCTACCTGAGAATAACCGACAATGACATGAGCGACATGAGAACACCGACAATCCAAACCACTGACAGCTGTAATCACCGACACTCACAACACCGACACTCATATGATCAACATATCACTGTAAAGCACATCAACATCCCAATGATTTGTAGCTAAACACCCGCTATGTTTGCCGTAATCACTCCCATCTAACTGTGCCATTACTGAAAATCACATTACATTTCAACTTGTCATCCCATCACCCGTGGTTTTCAACTCCACCGCATAACAAACGTAAAACCCACTTCACTTCCAATATCATCACTCCCATGTGAGTGCGCCAATGATAGTAATAATGTACCTGCACACTTTTACTGACATTACTTACAGTTTGGCACTCCAGTCCATAACACACGTAAAGCACACTTCACTTGATATCACTTCCACAGCATATTATGTCGCAACCACACAACTCCACTAACAGGCTTTCATATCTGCAGGAAAGCACATATAATAGAACTTCTCTCTATCACATCTTCAACAGCTTTGCAATAGCTCTCACAAAGTCCAGGTTTGAATAGTGTTCCATACTTGATAGTACCAATTGAAACTGCTGATGTCTAAATACTAGTTTCCTTTTTTTTGGTGACGGTACATACCCTGTAGACATCCTTACTCTGAGCTCATCTACCTGGTCTTGTACATGTACTCAGGTGTGCAGTAAATACCTCAGATTCATTCCCCTATCACCTAGCAAACATTTCAGCCTCCTATGCCATGCCTCTACTGTGTTTTGCATCCGAGGTAGACATAGTTCATTGAGGTCAGAAACATTCCAAAATGTTATCGGGAACAATGGCGGGAATCGCATTGTAGAGGTAAACCTAGTATGGAACTTACACCTTTTCCCATAGATGTACCAGTCTGAAATGTACTGTAGGATATCCTTTCCTTCTGAAGGAAATACAGAACTAAGTTCCTCAAATGTTGGCTTAACCTTATCTTCAGGCAGGAATGCTAGGGCTACCAATGATTTCACAGCGAGTTGGAATTCCTGTGAATTGTTATACGTGGATGCCAAACCTAACGACTGTACCTTTCGCCAGATATTTTGGCCGAAGTGAAAGAGACACACCTTAGACCGCACACCAGGAATGTTTACCCTAATACTCCTTAAGGCAGCAATTTCAAAGTCACACAACACGAATTTGAGTTGCACTTCAAACCTATTGCTTGTGAGCAGGAAGTCTATACTGTGCCATAAATAGTTGTATGCTACCATGGGGGTATTATCATCACTACATGGTGAGGTCCGATGGGCAACACATAATGGGGGGGGTATTATCATCACCACATGAAAGTACATGTTAGGGTGACACATAATGGGTATCATCACCACATGAAAGTGCATGTCAAGGTGACACGTAATGGGGGTATTATCATCATCACATGATGAGGTCTGGTGGGTGACACGCAATAGGGTGGTATTATCATCATCAACTGTAAGAGCATGTCAGGGTAACACACAATAGGCAGTATTACCATCAGAACATGATGAGGTCCGATGGGTGACACATAATGGGGGGGGCATTATTATCACCACCTGAAAGTGCATGTCAGGGTGATACATAATGAGGAGGTTTTATCAACACCACCGGAAAGTGCATGTCAGGGCAACACATGATGTGGGGGTATTATCATCAGCATCTGAAAGTGCATGTCAGGGTGACAGATAATGGAGAGGTATTATTATCACCACATGATGAGGTCTGGTGGGTGACACAATGCTGGGGTATTATCATCACCATGTGAAAGCGCATGTCAGGGTGACACATAATGGGGGTAATATCATCACCACATGAAAGTGGATGTCAGGGTGACACATAATGGGGGGTATTATCATCACCAGCTGAAAGTGCTTGTCAGGATGACACATAATGGGGGGGCTATTATCAGCACCCCATAAGTGTGCACGTCAGGGTGATACTATCATCACCACATGACATGCAGGTCAGTGTGACATAATGGGGGTATTATCATCATCACATGGTGAGGTCCAATGGGAAACAGATAATGGGGATATTATCTTCACCACGTGAAAGTAGATGTAGTGTGACACATAATGTGGGGCATTATCATCACCACATGATGAGATCCGATGGGTGACACATAATGGGCGATATTATCATAATTACATGAAAGTGCAGGTCAGGGTGAGACATAATGGGGGGTATTATCATCACCAGCTGAAAGTGCTTGTCAGGATGGCACATAATGGGGGGGGCTATTATCAGCACCACATAAGTGTGCACGTCAGGGTGATACTATCATCACCACATGACATGCAGGTCAGTGTGACATAATGGGGGTATTATCATCATCACATGGTGATGTCCAATGGGAAACAGATAATGGGGATATTATCTTCACCATGTGAAAGTGGATGTAGTGTGACACATAATGTGGGGCATTATCATCACCACATGATGAGATCCGATGGGTGACACATAATGGGCAATATTATCATAGTTACATGAAAGTGCAGGTCAGGGTGAGACATAATGGGGGGTATTATCATCATCAAATCGTGAGGTCCAATGGGTGATACAATGGCGGGAGTATTGGCATCCCGACCAGAAAGTGCATGACAGAGTAACACATAATGGGGGTTATTATCATCACTACCTGAAAGTGCATGTCAGGGTGACACATAATGGGGGGGTATTATCATCAAAGCATGATGAGGTCCAATGGGACAGATATGGGGTGTATTATCATCACCACCACATGAAACTGCATGTCAGGGCACCACATAATGGGAGGTATTATCATCACTTGAAAGTGCATGTCAGGGTGACACATAATGGGGGGTAGTATCATTAGCATGTGAAAGTGCATGTCAGGGTGACACATGATGGGGGATATTATCCTCACCACCTGAAAGTGCATGTTAAAGTGACACATAATGGTGGGTTATTATCATCACCACATGAAAGTGCCTGTCAGGGTGACATATGCCACTCATCGGATCTGATAGCGTAGTGCCGATAATACCACCCTGTTTGTGTCACACTGTCACTCACTTTCAGGTGGTGATAATAATGATCCCAGTATGTGTTACTCTGACATGTACTTTCAGGTGGTGATAATAATACCCCCAATTATGTGTTACCCATCACACACAATCATATTATGATGGTGATAATACCCCCAGCATGCATCACCCTGACATACATTTTAAAGTTACAGTGATAATACCCCACTTTATGTGTTACTCATCTGACCTCATCATGTGGTGATGTAAATATCCCACATTGTGTGTCACCCATCGGACCTTATCATGTAGTGAAGATAATACCCAGCCATTAAGTGTTATCCATTTGAGCTAATTAAGTGATCATGATAATATTCCTCTATTATTTGTCACCATATCATGCACTTTCATGTTGTGATGATAATACCTCCAGGATGCGTCACTCTGTCATGCACTTTCTGTTAGCAGTGATAATCTTCTTCTTCTTCTTCTTCTTTCAGCTGCTCCCATTAGGGGTCGCCACAGCAGATCAACTGTTTCCATTTCTTCCTGTCCTCTGCATCTTGCTCTGTCACACCAACCACCTGCATGTCCTCTCTCACCACATCCATAAATCATATCTTAGGCCTTCCTCTTTTCCTGTTACCTGGCAGCTTCATCCTTAGCATCTTTTTCCCAATATACTCTGCATCCCCCCTCAGCACATGTCCAAACCAATGTAATCTTGCCTCTCTGGATTTGTCTCCAAACCTTCCAACCTGGGCTGACCCACTAATATACTTATTCCTAATCCTGTCCATCCTCATCACACCCAGTGCAAAACTTAACATCTTCAACTCTGCCACATCAATTTGGTTTAAGAAAGTGTATAATTGGTGTAATTAATCAATTATGTTATTAATTAATTTGTAAACTGCTATATATAGTTGAGTGAATTTTAAAAAAAGTGTACTCTGTTAAAGGCTGTTGGCCGAGGCGCTAGAGCATTTTATTTCATCTTGGTTTTCAAATAAATTCCATCTGAGGAGTTGCTGGTTTGCAGTTTGTGGTTTTTCATCTGCCACATCAAGCTCTGACTCCTGCCTTTTTGTCAATGCCACTGTCTCCAACCCATATAACATAGCTGGTCTCACTACCCTCTTGTAGACCTTCCCTTTCTCTCTTACTGGTACTCATCTGTCACAAATCACTCCTGACACTCTTCTCCACCCACTCCGTCCTGCCTGTACTCTCTTCTTCACCTCTCTTTCACACTCACCATTACTCTGAACTGTTGATCCCAAGTATTTAAACTCATCCACCTTTGCCACCTCTACTCCCTGCATCCTCACCATTCCTCTATCCTCCCTCTCATTCACACACATATATTCTGTCTTAGTCCTGCTGACCTTCATTCCTCTTCTCTCTAGAGCATATTTCCACCTCTCCGGGGTCTCCTCCACCTGTTCCCTACACTCACTACAGATCACAATGTCATCTGCAAACATCATAGTCCACGGGGACTCCTATCTGATCTCATCTGTCAACCTGTACATCACCATTGCAAATAAGAAAGGGCTCAGAGCTGATCCTTGATGTAATCCCACCTCCACCTTAAACGCATCCGTCACTCCCACTGCAGACCTCACTGCTGTCACACTACCCTTGTACATATCCTGTACCGCTCTTATATACTTCTCTGACACTCCCAACTTCCTCATACAATACCACAACTCCTCTCTAGGCACCCTGTCATATGCTTTCTCTAAATCCACAAAGACAAAATGCAACTCCTTCTGGCCTTCTCTGTACTTCTCCATCAACACTCTCAGAGCAAACATTGCATCTGTAGTGCTCTTTCCTGGCATGAAACCATACTGCTGATCACTAATCATCACCTCCCTTCTTAACCTAGCTTCCACTACTCTTTCCCATAACGTCATGCTGTGACTGATCTATTTAATCCCTCTGTAGTTACTACAGTTCTGCACATCACCCTTATTCTTAAAAATTGGTACCAAAACACCTTTTCTCCATTCCTCACACATCCTCTCACTTTCCAAGATTTCATTAAACAATCTAGTTAAAAACTCCACTGCCATTTTACCTCCATGCTTCCATAGGTATGTCATCTGGACCAATAGTTTTTCCGTTCTTAATCCTCTTCATAGCTATCCTTACTTCCTCCTTGATAATCGACTGCACATCATGATTCACTATCCTCACATCATCCAACCTTCTTTCCCACTCATTCTCTTCATTTATCAGCCTTTCAAAGTACTCTTTTCATCTGCTCAACACACTCTCCTTGCTTGTGAGTACGTTTCCCTCATTATCCTTTATCACCCTTACCTGCTGCACATCTTTACTAGCTCAGTCCCTCTGTCTAGCCAATTGGTACAGGTCATTTTCTCCCTCCTTAGTGTCCAACCTTTTATACAACTCTTTATACGCCTTATCCTTAGCCTTCACCACCTCTCTCTTTGCCATGCACCTCATCTCCTTATACTCTTGTCTACTTTCTTCATCTCAATGACAATCCCACTTCTTCTTCGCCAACCTCTTTCTCTGTATACTCTCCTGTACTTCTTCATTCCACCACCAGGTCTCCTTGTCCTCCTTCCTCTTTCCAGATGTCACACCAAGCATCTTTCTAGCCATCTCTCTTACTAGCTCTGCTGTAGTTACCCAGCTATTCGGTAACTCTTCACTGCCATCCAGTGCCTGCCTTAACTCTTCCCTGAACATCACCTCACAATTACCCTTTTTCAATTTCCACCATTTGATCCTTGGTGCTGCCCTCACACTCATCCTCCTCTTCTTGATCACCAGTGTCATCCTACAAACCACCATCCTATGCTGCCTAACTGCACTTTCCCCTGCCACCACTTTACAGTCTCTAATCTCCTTCAGACTGGCCCTTCTACATAACATATAATCCACCTGTGTGAATCTTCCTCCACTCTTGTATGTCACCCTATGCTCCTCCCGCTTGTTAAAATACGCAGTGATAATACTCCCATTATATATCACCCTGACATGCATTTTCAGGTGGAGATGATTATTCCCTCTGTTAGGTTTTGTCCTGACATACACTTTCTGTTGGTGATGATAGTACTCTATACTTACAAAGACATGCACTTTTAGGTGTTGAAGATAAAATCATCCCATTATGTGCCACCATGACAGCAACTTTTAGGTGGTGAAAATAATACTCCTGCATTATGTGTTACCCATCAGACCTCATCATATAGTGATGATAATAGCCACCATTGTGTGTCACTCTGAGATGCACTTTCAGGTGAATATGTAATACTCCCCCAATATGCATGACTGTGACATACAATTTCTCTTGATGATATTACCCCCTTTATCTGTCACCCTGACATGCCATTTCTGGAGTCAAAGACAACACCCCCATTACTTGTCATCCTGACATGCACTTTTAAGTTGCAATAATAGTATGCCCATTAATGTGTCACCCTGGTGTACTCTTTCAAGTGGTTAAGATAATTCCTCCCCCATATGTCACTTTGACATGCACTTTCAGGGATGAAAGATAATACCCCCTCATTTTATATATATATATATATATATATATATATATATATATATATATATATATATATATATATATCACTCTGACATGCTCATTCAGGTGGTGATGATAAGACTTGTATTACGTGTCACCCAGAAATACACTTTCAGAGGTGCAAAAATAACAAGCTGTCATGCATCACACTGACATGCACCTTCAGATAACAATGGAAATAATATTCCCTGAATTGTCACCCTAAAATGCACTTTCATAGGTTCATAGGTTCGTACTAGGCTATCTGCCCTAGGGCATTTATAAGCCTAGCCAGAGTGTATGTGGCTTACACCACCCCTTAGGATGAGAATACTACGCCCTTTTAGGGTTTAGTTTACTATGCCTCTGTCTAGTAGTGACATAGAGATGACCCCTGGGTAAACCTACGATCTCCCATCCACTCGTCGAGATTTCTCTTGAACAGAGTCAGTGAGGGGCTCTGCCTAACATGGACTGGGATTCTGTTCCAGAGTGTAGGGAGCCTCTGGGTTATGAATCTGTCCCTCCAGCACATTCTATTTATTTCTGTGTTGAGGTTTAAGTCACTTGTTCTCGTGGCTCTGATGGATTTGGATTTTTTGAGGTGGAGCATGTCCATTAATTCAGGATTGGACATGGCCTTGTACGTCAGGCACAGATCACCTCTGAGTAGGCGGTATGCGACTGAATAGAGCTGGAGTTTTTCAGTCGGGCAGCATATGACATATGTTTAAGACCCTTTATCCTCTTGGTGAGGAACTTTTGGGGTCTTTCCAACTGCTGCAGGTGTCGGGTGAGATACATCCCAAATGGGGCATTGTACTCAATCATTGGAATGATAAGAGAAGAGTACAGGGGCACAATGACCTCTCTTGATCTAGATGTGAAACCCTTCATGATAAGGTGGGCAATATAGAAGGTCTTCCTAACCACTTTGGCAATGTGAGTGTCAAATGAGAGGTTACTGTCAACCTGGGTCCCTAGGTCCCTGATTACCTCTTCCATTTAATGGATTACCGCCTATGTGGTAATTTGTCTACCTTGTTTTTCCCAAAGGGTATGATTATACATTTTTTGGCGTTTAGCTTAAGGCCATGGCTCTGGCACCAATTATCCGTTTCTATGAGGCCTCTCTGAAGGATGTTTGTGTCCGCTGGAGTATCAATTATGGCGCCCAGTTTGCAGTCATCTGCGAACTTTGTCAGCCACAATCCTCCTATGTTTGCCTGTACCTCGGAAAAATAAATGCCGAACAAGAGGGGTCCCAGGACTGAGCCCTGTGGGACACCGCTTGTGACTGGTTTAGAGTCTGACATAGCTCCAGCAACTCTGACCCTGTGAGTTCTGTCCTTGAGCCAGTTTGCAACCCATCTTGTGACATATGGGTTTACATTTAAGCTGGTGAGTTTGTCTATGGGAGGTATTATCATCACCACATGATGCGGTCTGATGAATGACACATATTGACAGGTATTATCATCATTACCTGAAAAGGTATGTGCAGGTGACACCTAAAGGTAGTGATGATTATAATCTCCATTATGTGTTACCATAACATGTACTTTAATGTGGTGAAAATAATAACTCCCATAATATGTCACCATCACATGGTGTTTCAGGTGGTGATTATAATGCCCCACATTAAATGTCACTCTGATATCCACTTCCAGGTGATGATGATAATACACCCATTATGTGTGTCTTTTACATACCCTTTCAGGTGATGAAGATAATACCTCCCATTATGTGTCATCCATTGGATCTCATCATGTGGTGATGATAATACCCCCATTATGTGTCACTCTGATATGCAATTTCAGGTGATGATGATAATGCCTCTTGCATTATGTGTCACAATGAGCTGTCCTTTAAGGTGATGATGATAAATCCCCCATTATGTGTCACCCTGACTTTCACTTGCAGGTGATAATAATAATAATACACCCCCATTATGCGTCACCCTAACATGCACTTTTAGAAGATGATTATAATACTCACCATTAGGTGTCACCTGCACATACCTTTTCAGGTAATGATGATAATACCTGTCAATATGTGTAATTCATCAGACCGCATCATGTGGTGATGATAATACCTCCCATAATGTGTCACTTTGATGCAATTTCAGGTGATGATGATGATAATAATCCCCGCAATATGTGTCCCCCTGAAATACGCTTTAAGCTGATAATAATAATAATAATAGTGATAATTATACAACGCCACTATGTGCTAATAATAATGCATTTTTAAAAGTTGATGATAAGCCACACCATTATGTGTCAACCTGACATGCACTTTCAGTGATGATGAAAATATCCCTTCATTATGAGTCATCCATCCAACCTCATCATGTGGTGATAATAATACCCCAATTATATGTCACTCTGATGCAATTTCAGGTGATGATGATGATAATCCCCGCAGTATGTGTCACCCTGAAATATGCTTTAAGGTGATAATACACATCCATTATGTGCTAATAATAATGCACTTTTAGAAGTTGATGATAATGCTCACCATTATGTGTCAACCTGTCATGCACTTTCAGTGGTGATGAAAATATCCCTCTATTATGAGTCATCCATCAAACCTCATCATATGGTGATGATAATACCCCAATTATGTGTCATCCTGACATATATTTTCATGGCATGCTGGTAATACCCTCCATTATGTGTTACTCATCGGACCTTATCATGGGGTGATGATAATACCCTCCCATTATGTGTCACTTGACATACACTTTAATGAGGTGATGATAACCACCCATTGTGTTACCCTAACATGCTCTTTCAGGTGATGATGACAATATCCCCCTATTATGTGTTACCCTGATATGCACTTTTAGGTGGTATCAATAGTACCCTCCCATTATGTGTCACCCATTGGACTTCATCCAGTGGTGATAATAATACCCCCTAATATGGGTCAACCATCAGAACTGAGCATGTAGTGATGATAGCCCCATTATGTGTCACGCTGACATACATTTTCTGATGATGATGATACTTCTCTGACATGATGTGTTTCCCTGACATGTACTTTTAGGTGATGATGATGATAATACTCTACCATTATGTGTCACCCATTGGACCTCATTATGTGGTAATAATACTCCCATATTATGTGTCACTCTGTCTGACATGCACTTTCACGTGGTGGTGGTGATAATATCCTCCATTATGGATCATCTATTGGACCTCATCAAGTGGTGATGATAATATCCCCCCATTATGTGTCACACTTAAAGGCAATTTTGGGATGTGATGTCAATACCCCACCCCCATTATGTGTCACCATAACATGCAATTTCAGGTGATGATGATGATACCTCCCCATTAAGTGTCAGCCTGACTTACAGTTTCAGGGAAAGATGTTAATGCCTCCCATGCACGTTTAGTTGGGGATGGTGATATCTTCTATTATCTGTCACCTAAGATGCACTTTCAAGTGGTGATGATAGTATCCCCTATTTTGTGTCACCCATCATACCACACCACGTGGTGATCCCTATTATTTGGCACGCTGACATGCACTTTCAGGTGATGATGATAAAACCTCCTAATTGTTTGTAACCTTAACATGCACTTTCAAGTGAAGATGGCAATACCCCTACATTATGTGTCTCCTTGAGATGCACGTACAGCTGGCAATGATAATGCCCCTCATAATGTTTCACTCTGACTTGCACTTTCAGGGGGTCATGATTATACCCCCTCATTATGCATCACCCAGACTTGCACTTTCATATGGTGATGATAATCTCCCTCCATTATTTGCCATCCTTTCATGCACTTTCAAGTTGTGACACTAATAACCTCCCATTGTGTCTCCCTGACATGCCGTTTGAAGTGGCAATGATAATACGCCCCAATATGTGCCAGCCATTGGACCTTATTATTGTAGTAATGACAATATTCTCCGATTACGTGACACTGTAATATGCACTTTCCAGTGGCGATGATAACTCCCCTATTATACATCACCCTGGCATACACTTTCAGATGGAATTGCGTATTCCCTCTGTTAAGTGTCACCCTGACATGCACTTTTAGGTGGCGATGATAGTACCCCACATTATGTGTCACCCTGACATGCACTTTCAAGCATCTATGATAATTCACTTTATTTTGTATGACCCTGTCGTGCTCTTTCAGATGCAGCTGATAATCCTCCTGATTTTGTATGACCCTGACATGCTCTTTCAAGGGGCAATGATAATACTCCCTATTATCTATCACCCTTACACTCAACTTCAGGTGGTGATGATAATCCCCTCCCAATTATCTGTCACCCTGACATGCACTTTCAGGTGGAAATGATAATGCCCCCTACTCTGTCTCTCTCCCTAACATACACTTTCAAGTAGTGATAATAATAGTATCCCTCACATCATATGTCACACTTAAATGCAGTTTGAGGTGGTGATGATAGCATCCCATAACTATGTGTCACCCTGACATGCTCTTGAAGGTAACATTGATAATAATATCTCAGCATTATGGTTCACCCATTGAAGCTCATCATTTGGTGATGACAGTACTTTCCCATTATGTGTTATCCTGACATGCACTTTCAGGTGTCAAATATAATAAACCCCCAGTTTTGTGTTACCCTGGCATGTACTTTCAGGAGGAGTTGATAATTCCCCCATTAAGTGTTAGGGTGACATGCACTTTCAGGTAGCAATGATAATACCCTGCTATTGTGCATCATCATGATATGCAGTTTCAGTTTGCAAAGATAATAACTCCCATTATGTTTCAATCTGATGTGCACTTTCAGGTGGCAATGATAATATCTCCCCATTATGTGTCACCCTGACATGCACTTTAAAGAGGAGCTGATAATACCACCCATTATATGTCACCCAGATGTGGCTCTTTCAGGTAGTGATGGTAATAATATCCCCTGCCTGCCTAACATATTCTTTCAGCTGGCAATGGTAATGCACCCCAATTACATGTCACCTTGACATGCACTTTCAGGTGGTGATAATAACTCTAGATTGTTTGTCACCCTAAGACGCACATTCAGGTGGCAATGATAATTCCACCATAATGTGTCAGTCTGATGTGCACTTTTAGGTGGTGATGGTAATACCCCAGATTAAGTGTCACCCTGACATGCACTTTCAAATGGAGCTTATAATACTCCTCATTATGTGACCTCCTCAGATGCACTTTTAAGTGGCAATGATAGCACCTCTACTTTATGAGTCACCCATTGGACCTCGTCTGGTGGCGTTGACAATACCTTCCCATTATATGTCAATGTGACATGCACTTTCTGTAGGGATGATAATACCCCCATAACGTTTATCCCTGGCATGCACTTTTAGGTGGAGATGATAATTTCCCCATTAAGTGTCACACTGAGATTCAAGTGCTGATGATAATACCCCACATTATGTAATACACTGACATGCAGTTTCAGTTGGTGAAGATAATATCCCTTATTGTGTGTCACCCTAACATGCACTTCCAAGTGACGATGATAATACCCTCCAATTTGTGTCAACCATTGGACCTCATCATGTGGCAATCATAATACTCCCCCCATTATGTGTCTTCCAGACATACATTTTCCCATGGAGATGATAATAGCTGCCCCAGTTACATAGCACCCTACCATGCAGTTTTAGGTGGCGACGATAACCCTATTATGTGTCACTCCGACATGCAGTTTTGAGTGGTGATAACACTCCCTGTTTATCTGTCCCTCTGACATACACTTTCAGATGGAGATGATAATTTATGTGCAAATCAGGGTGACATTATGTGTCACCCTGACTTGCACTTTCAGGTGGTAATGGTGTTAAGCCCCCATTATTTGTCACCCTGATATGCATTTTTAGGTGGCAATGATAATACCTCCATTTTGTGCCATCCTGTCATGCTCTTTAAAGTTGAGATGATAACACCCCTATTATGTGTCACCTTGACAAGCACTTCCATGTGGTGGTGATAATACCCCTTATGTTTCATCCATCAGGCCTCATCATGTAGTGATCTCAATATCTCCCCATTATGTATCATCCTGCTATGCAATTTCCAGTAGAGCTGATAATTCCTCCCCTTGTTACATGTCACCCTGACATGCACCTTTAGATGTCAAAGATAATACCCCTTCATTATGCATTATCCTGACATGCAGTTTCTGTTGGTGATAATAACACACCCCATTATGTGTCACCCTGATCTGCACTTTTGGGTGGTCATAATACCCACCCTCCCATTATTTGTCACTTTGACAATCACATTCATGTGGCAATGATAATATCCTCACATGATCTTTCAACCTTACATGCACTTTCAGGTGGTGATGATAATATCCTGCCATTGTGTCATCCTGCTATGTACTTTCAATGGGCGATGGTAATACCCCCTTAATATGTGTTACCCTGTCATGCACTTTTAAGTGATGATGATAATATGCCCCTGTTATGCTGACATATACTGGCAATGGTAATACCGCCCATTATCTGTAACCCTGGCATGCACTTTCAGGTGGAGATGATAATACTCTCCATTAAATATTACACTGACATCCAGTTTCAGTTGGCAGTGATACAATCCCCATTATGTGTCACCCTGACAAGCACATTCATGTAGCAATGATAATGATATCTCCAGTTTATTTCTCTCCATTATCTGCACTTTTAGGGGAGATGATTATATCCCCATTACATGTTACTGTGACATGAACTTTCAGGTGGTGATGATAATACCTCCACATATAGCTTAAAATGCACTTTCAAGTGACAATGATAATATCCACATAATGTGTCACCATTTCATGCTCTTTCAGGTGGTGATGATAATACCCTGCATTATGTGCTACCATGTCATGCTTTTTCAAGTAGAGATGATAATACCCTTCCATCATGTGTCACCCTATCTACACTTCCAGGTCGAGATGATAATATACCCCCATTATTTGTCACTCATCACACCACAGCATGTGGCAGTCACAATGCATTTGCATTATGTGTCATCCTGATATGCACTTTCTGGTGATGATACCTCCCCCTGTTACATGTGACATGCACTTTGAATTAGCAATGATAACACCTTCCCATTATGCATTACACTGAAATGCAGTTTCAGTTGGCAATGATTATACTATCCATTGTGTCACCCTGATCTGCACTTTTAAGTGGTGATAATATCCCCATTATGTGTCACTCTGACATGCACTTTCATGTGGCAATGATAATACCCCCACACTATGTGTCACCCTTATATGCAATTTTAGACGGCAATCATAATACCTCCTCATTGAGTTTCACCTTGAGATGCACTTTCAGGGGCTGTTGATAATATCCCCCATTATGTAACACCCTTTCACGTACTTTTAGGTGGCAATGATAATACTCCCATTATCTGTCACACTGACATGCACTTTCATTCGGAGATGATATAATCTCCTATTATGTGTCATCCTGGCATGCAGTTTCAGGATGCAGTGATAATAACCCCCAACTATGTGTCACCATGACATGCAGTTTCAGGTTGCGATGATAATACCCCGACTATGTGTCATCCCGACATTAACTTTGAGGTGGCAATGATAAAACTCCCCCATTTTGTGTCACCCTGTCATGCTCTTTCAGGTGTCTGTGGTAATACTGCCCCCCCAACTAAAAAAAGGATTTTATTTCCCCCACCTGGTACATACTTGCTCTACTGTTACTCTGCTCTTGGAAAAAGTAAAAAAGAAAATCCTCCAGGGTATGCTACTGTATTACACAATATTGCTTGATTTAGTTTTGTTAAACCATGTAAAAGATCACATAAAAGCCACACAGATACAAATTTCAGAAGGAAGTGCAGATATATGTTGTTGATTTCAATTGTATCACTTAACTTTGTTAATAAGACTCTTTTCTGTATTATTATACTTCTGTAATATAATGCTCAGGAAAAATAAAAAAGATTTAGTGCCACAAAATTCTTATTGCAGTAAGGAGTGACTGATTTGCACTATGTCCAGACACTGCTTCTTGTTCTGTGGACAAACAATGTACTCACTTTCATTTCTCTTTCCATTCTACTATTTTTCTAGCTCTACGGGAGGCAGCTCCCATGTATTATTTGAGTTATCCTTTGTACATGCTTCATGTGCCTAAAGCATGCTTCTTTATACAAAGGCTAGTTTAAGTGTTCCTTTTTGATTGGTTAAATGGTATCTTTTACAACTGTCACACAGACACCAAGTTTGAATGAATGAATACATGTAGCAAATTAGTTGTCTGCCTTATGTCAAGCATTAACCCACATAAGGATGGATAGGAGGTTTTCATCCTTCATCCCTCCTTGCACATGTACTAATCCTAGACGTATCCCTGACACTGTTCCAACTCCAACCCTATGCATTACAACAAACTCTTTCCCTAACAATATTACAACATAAGACACTCACACACACACACACACACACACACACACACACACACACACACACACACACACACACACACACACACGCGCACGCACACGCACACACACACACACACACACACACACACACACACACACACACACACACACACACACACACACAGCACCAAATATATCCCTTACCTTGCCTTTACCATAATTCTAACCCACAAACACTTGCCCACAAATTTCTACCCCAAATGACAAAACTTTCACTGCACCTGAACGTTTTGGCATTAGAAAACAAATCCCTCCACTTGCTTGCACATAACAAACTTCACACAGCTTACTAAATGTCTATGTTCCAACCACTGGCATTTCTGGTATTCAGCATTGTAACCTTTCATCCAAACATCTGGACCCATCAAAGAGTCAGTAATTTGGGACACAACAAAATATATATACAGATGTGTATGGCAGTGGTGAATTAAGTTGAAATTATGTTTGACAGAGATGTGTTTAGTTGACACAACTTGGTCAGCCAAGGAGAATGTTGATAGATATGTGGGACCGTACAGTTCTTGGGGTTGGAAAATATGCCCATTCCAAACTTCTCAACTGTACAGAATTTTTGCAGAATATTCATATTTTTGCCTGATGTTTTGGCCTGTCCCACATAAAATCTTTGATTTTCTGTCAAATCATGGAAGACTGAAGTCAGAAAATAATGACAGACATTTATGTTTTAGACTTCATACCCTTCAGAAAATGCATGCTAATAAAAAAACTGTTATTCTAGCAACTTTCTAAATTTATAACAACAATATTTTAAAATTGCACCTGTTTTTGAGCCTTTGTCTCCCCACTATTTATGGCTTTGCTCAAAGAAGTTGAGAGCTATGGCCCATTCCCAAATATTATGTGAGCTCAGGGTTAGGTGCGTGAGGTGCTCTCCCCCTATAAAACAATGATTTCAACTTTTGTAAAGTTTTGCATGTGCAGTTTTTGGATATCTACCTCTCTACAGGTTTTTATGTAATATAAAATGGTTATGTGTTACAGTACTTGTTTTATGGTGGGAGTTCATTCGTGTGGGGAGCCAGTTATTTTTGTAGAAGGCAGTTGGAAGTTTGGCTGTTAGTTTTAGTTTTTCAGCCACTCTCTCCTGGAGGCTCATTTCTGTAGATGTTGTGATTTTCTCTGTTAGCAGCAGGATTAAAGCATTGTAACAAAATGGTTCTTATTGTTGAGAGGAACTGTATTGTGTGAAAGGTGCAAACATTCCTGAACCCACTGTTGCTGAGGGTAGTAGATAGGGGCAGGCCTGACATTACCTCAACTCACCTAGATGGAGTTCTTAGGGGAGGATAGGATAAAGCTCCTAGAGGCAGGCAACTCTTTTTGTGGCTACAGCGATGCATATGGCAGGGGTTTTGATCAATCCAAATCAGCCCCCTCCCCAGTCCGCCTATATAAATTGACCCAGCTGTTGATGGACTATCCTGACTAAGAAGTGGCTGCAGCTCTTCTCAAAGGTTTCCACAAAGGTTTTTCAAATGTCTCCTTGACACCTTTAGATTCCAGGTCAGTTAAAACCTTTCATCCATTAAAGGGCATGAAGAAATTGCAGCTAAGTTAGTCAAAGAAGCAGGAGCAGTCAGCAGAGTAATTCACTCATTTTCCATCCCTTGTTGGCTTGCTTTTAAAACTTCCCCCATTGGCCTCAATCCTAAGAAACAGGATGGTGAATTCAGGCCACTTCACCACGTATTGCAAACTGTAGGTGTATCAGTCAATGATTTTATTGACAAAGATCAGACCAAGGTGCATTAATGTACCCTGGATCAGGTGACAGAGGTAATTTTGGGTTATTCCAACCCTTGGCTTTGCAAGTTGGACATTCAGTCAGCATTCCTGCCGCTTTCTGTAAGACTGGAGGACTGGCCTTATTGGGATTTTCAGCCTGAGGGGAAATTATTTTTCAACACTGCCATGCCCATGGTGTGCTACTTTTGAACTGTTCAGCACAGCTTTGCATTGGCATTGGCAACAGAGAGTACCTCTGCTGCTTTAGTATGAAAGGACAAATGACACAACAGTAGAATAGTACTTCACTTGGACAATGCCATGATTGTCCATGCCATCAACAAACTGTCTACCAAGTCCAAATGGGTTCACTCTGTAATTAGGCTATTAGCTTTAATGAGTTTAGAAATTAATCTGTCTTTCTCTAGTGTGCATGTGCCTGGCTTACACAACCCTATAGCTGATAGTCTTTCATGTATTCAATTCACCAGGTTTTGTCATTTGGTCAAGTATACAAAACTGAAGGGCACAACAATTCCTGTGGAAGTTTGGTTAATTGGAGAGGAGTATAAGCATTGTTACTGGGCAGGTTATGAGCCAATAATACCAGGAAAACCTATTCTTCATCACTTCAGATTTTTAGGGTTTTCTATAGGTCATTGCCCCCTTGTCACAGAAGCTGGGGTTTATTGTTGGTCAAGAAACACCACAAAAGGATAATATGGTGCTAAAATGAACTTATAACCAAGTAGAAAGCACCACAGTCGAGCTGGATATAGGCAAACAGTTTATTCAGTTCCAAACACCGAAACACAAAGTGAAAAGACCCACACTTAACGCTCTAAAAGTACAAGTAACGTTTTCGTCATCAACTTCATCAGATAAATTTCACAATTCCATAATTCCCTTTATATAGACACACTAATTACAAATAAACTAAATGAATCCAATTAATCAATTAATGCAAACAATAGGATGTCATTAAAAACTGTCCTTATATGGTCATGTCAGTATTATTTTAAAATCCATTTTACTTTAAGTTAATAAAAATCACTTTCATATATTAGAAAACACATCATATTCTTAAAATTGATTTTAAAACATTTTTTAACATGTCATAAATAACTTACATTAAAATAATATTTATTTAAACTATAAAATTCATTTAAAAATACAAAAGATATATACAAAATAAATTCATGTTGTTGTCTTTGGCTCTTTGGATTTTTATTAACTTAAAGTAAAATGGATTTTAAAATAATACTGACATGACCATATAAGGACAGTTTTTAATGACATCCGGTTGTTTGCATTAATTGATTAATTGGATTCATTTAGTTTATTTGTAATTAGTGTGTCTATATAAAGGGAATTATGGGATTGTGAAATTTATCTGATGAAGTTGATGACGAAAACGTTACTTGTACTTTTACAGCTTTAAGTGTGGGTCTTTTCACTTTGTGTTTCGGTGTTTGGAACTGAATAAACTGTTTGCCTATATCCAGCTCGACTGTGGTGCTTTCTACTTGTTTATTGTTGGTCCTTCACTTCTTGGTGGTCAGGGCTTCATTAGGAGATTCCTCTAAAATACTGAGGGTTCCCTTAGCAGCTTTAGGATGGATGAAAAGTTTTTTGGGTCTTTATTAAGTGTCCATTCACTTGCTGACTGGAAGATTGATCAAGGGTTGGGAGAATATTTATGGAACTTCTCATGATTTCAGGAAGCTAATAGGGAGACACCTCCTCACCATCATTGTTTGGGGCTTGTTTAACACAGTACCTGATTTTTGCACCTTTGCTACATTGGCTGCTTTGTTCCTGTCATTATATGCAGGTGCCTTCAGTGTTAGTGAATTATTAAACTCTATTGGGAGAATCTCATTATTCACAGGGAATTTATTCTGATACAAGTGAAGAAATCCAAGACAGATCAATTGGGTAAAGGGCAGTAAGTCTGGCTAGACAAGTTGAAGGGGTTGGCCAGTTGCCCAGTTCACTACCTCAGATTAATGCACAGGAGCCCTCCCAAAGGCATTAAGCTGGGCCCAGTTTTCATCTGGGAGGGTGGAAAGCCATTCAGTTTGGCAAAGATCAACCACTTCCTGTGGAAGGCCATCGAGGGGCAAAGTATACATCTGCAAGGGTATTTGTCCTGTTCCTTTAGAATAGGAAGCCCTTCTGACTTGGCCATGGAGGAGCATTCTGCTAACGTCATGCAAAAAAGAGGAAGATGGATGTCTGACCCTAAGTGTAGCAAGAGGTAATCTGTGGGGGGTATAAAGGATGCTAAGAGAGAGTATGGCAGAATGGTGCACAGCCACTTGGAAGACATGAAGGATGCAAGGAGACTATGGCAAGGCATACAGGAGATTACTGACTACACAATCAGATCAGCACAGTGTGAGGACGGCATCAAATTCCTGGACAGTTTGAACATCTTCTTTGGTAGATTTGAGGAAAGAAAAAAAGGTTGGCACTAAAACTATCCTCTGATGACAATGATGCAGTACTCAGTCTCAGCACAGAGGAGGTAAGAAGAGAGCTAAGGAGAGTGAACCCAGGAAGGCTGCTGGCTCAGACAACATACTGGGCAAGGTGTTGAAAGTCTGTGCTGATCAACTATGCACAGTGCTCAAAGAAATATTTAACACCTCTCTTGCCATGGCCAAAGTATCCTCATGCTACAAGGAAGCTAATATCATCCCACTACCGAAGAACAACTTCATCCCCCCTTGTTTCCCCCTATTGGTGCTTAGCAGGCACAACTTGCCTCAGTTTGATCAGTGGCCATATCAAGTGGTATTTGGGTTAGAAAGGAGAAATTAAAAGGTTTTTCCACCAGGTCTGTGGTAGCTAGGGTCACACACCCGGTCCTGTAGAGGTTAGCTGGAACAGGCTTGGTCACGCCAACTGGCTTAAGAGTTAATGGTTAATGGTTGTTGTTGATGTGTTATATGTGAAATTACTGTGGTATCTTTAATGTTTTCAGTAGCATTGTTAATAAAGTGTCACAAAGGCAATATTGTATGGTTATGAACTCAGCTCAGTGGACAAGTCAATTGGTAAGGTAAAATGAAAAATAAAGGCCAGATCTTTATTAAAAAAAAAAAAAAGAATCCATGAGGCAATTTACTTGAACAAAAAAGGATCCAAGATGCTCATCCACTTCTAATTCAGGACTATCGTATTGCTTAGTATTGCTGGCAATAAGCATGACAGAGAAAAGCCTTGCCTAGGTCCTTATCAAATGCGCATAGTCTGTTCTATAAATTTGTGATTTGCTAATGTGTAAGAGCAAAAGCAATTTCTATTGTTGTTGTAATATTCTATTTCCTAAGAATTTCATGGAGCTGAACAGATGTCTGAGAAAGAACTATGTGGGCACTATAGAAGAGGGAATAGTTGATGCTGCAAAGTGAAAAGCAGTGAAACAGTTGTGTGAGGTAAACTATTCAAAATAAAGTCCAAAAGGTAATGGACAGAATACAGAATTTAATCTGGGGACAAGTGCTGATTGTGATATCTTGTTAGGAAATACTTCTAAAGCTTAGGTCTGCTTGGCACTCAACAGAAAGCTTTGTGTATAGTGTTAGTCTAGGCAGCAAGTAACTTCGGTTCAAAGTAAGCTCAAAGAGTTATCTCCTTAGCAGATACAAATGCAGGTGTATTAACTGTAGCATAGAGTCTACATTATATATCCTCATCTGAATTATGGAGTCATATCCTGATAAGTATGGATGTATAGATTTAGCTTTCTAGAAATGTCAAATTGTTCACTTATTTACCTTTAACTGTAAATGCCCAATTGATACTTTGTTTTTAATTACTTTAAATTTATCTACTGTTTGCTCTTAGTTCATTTCTTTCTATGCATGTTGTTGTAATATCTTCTCTTACATGCAGTTTTAAACTTTGTAATATTTGGTTGAATTTGAGCCAAGTTTGTGGCTGAAATGAGCATTTGGATCAATTCTCCTTCCTCATTAAAATGGATAAAAACAAACAAAGAAACACACACACCTTTTCTGGCTACTGGGAGTCACATTCACGTATAAAAACTGCTTATGACAAAGACTAATAAAGTCTTTCTTCTTTTTCACAATTCAGTCTTAAGGCAGTAATTGTCTTAATAGGTTGAATTGTGTGACTTCTGAGAAGTTAGGAATGGTAACTAGAATTCACAGTGTACAATACATATTCAGCATGCATTTAAATTAACCTCAGAGTCACAAATACAACTCAGATACAAAGAATAGTCATAGCAATGATATCCTGCATGTCTATGCTTACTTGGTTTTAGGCTTAGGAAGTTTGCCAGCTGGGTATCACATATGAATAAAACCTGATGCAGCACCTGTGATGCATGCACCTAGAAAAGTACATATACATTTCAGAAGTAAAGCAGGTCAGGGGCAAAAGACAATGGAAATGCTGTGTGTGACTAATAAGCAATCAGATCCAATAGGATGGGTGTACTATTGCAAATGTTATAAAGACAAGATTTACATTTGCATTTTTCCACATCTAAATAGGGTGAGTAAAAGAAAGTGATACCTATTGTCTACAGTCGAGGAAGTGGTTGGAAGAATACCAAATGCTACGTGTTTATCAGTACTAGATGCAAAACACCATTTTTAGCACATAATTGTAGATCAAGCAAGTCCCAAATTGTGTACGTCACATGCAATACAGCACAAGGAAGGTATAAGCTCCTTAGGCTTCTTTCATATTTCCTTAGCACTAGAGGTATTCCAGACAGCTGTTTGTCAGGTAACTGATCACTTGGTGATATTGCAAATGTAGCTGATGATCTGTCAGTGTGGGATCAGACACAAGATATGTGGGATAAGAGACTTATACAGTGGCTGTATAGATTAAGAAATAATCTTTTCAACTTAAGTAAGAGCAAATGCAAAATCAGGGTGACACATTTGAAATAGGTAGATAATATTCTAACATTTGAGGGTCTAAAACTTGATCCAAAAAATCTGAATGACTGGGAATTTGCAAAAATTGGATGACAAGCAGATAATACAGAGATATATAGGAATGAAGCAGTATTTTCAGTTTCTACTTAACATGTTTGCAATATCTATGCCTCCAATTAAGATGTTAAGCATGTTGTAGGCTGGGAGTAGAGCTATGAAGAAGGTAACAATTTAAAAATCATCAAATAACTAATCAAATGTGCTCCAACATTAAAATTATATGATGTGAGTGAGTCAAATATGTTGCAAGTACATGCCATTCATTATGGCCTATCAGCTGTGGTACCATAAGAGAACAGACCTGTAACCATTTGAAATGTTGAAACTCACTAGAGTGAGTCCTGAAACATGGTAACTGAATGGCCAAAAATGCAGACTTATGTATACTAAGTCAGAGATGGACGGTTCCCAGAATATTCCATTTTCTTTGAGGTATGCCAATTTTGGAGTTGGTATACATACGTTTAGGGGGGGTGCAGGGGGCTAGTCACCCTACAAAAACAAAGTTTAGATGAGAAGAATGATGTTCGAGATTTGCTCTTCTCATGGATTTTCAGTCTTTATTTTCTCAGTGTGCTGGCACTCCACATTTTGAGTGCCAGCATTTTAACAGGGAGCTGAACAGACCAGGTACCAGTGAGTCTAGGACATATATAGATGCACAAATGAGATGTGCTCAGACAGAGAAAGAACTCTTTTTATCAAAAACAGTCAAAGAGATTCTAGAGAATGAGTGTGAAGACCAAACAAAAGAAACAGCGTATGTGAGAACAGTGGGACCACCACAGCAAAGCATATCTTTCTTCTTCTTCTTCTTCTTTTGGCTGCTCCTGTTAGGGGTCGCCACAGCAGATCAACTGTCTCCATTTCTTCCTGTCCTCTGCATTTTGCTATGTCACACCAACCACCTGCATGTCCTCTCTCACCACATCCATAAACCTCATTTTAGGCCTTCCTCTTTTCCTGTTACCTGGCAGCTTCATCCTTAGCATCTTTTTCCCAATATACTCTGCATTCCTCCTAAGCACATGTCCAAACCAACATAATCTTGCCTCTCTGGCTTTGTCTCCAAACCTTCCAACCTGGGCTGACCCTCTAATATACTTATTCCTAATCCTGTCTATCCTCATCACACCCAGTGCAAATCTTAACATCTTCAACTCCGCCACGTCAAGCTCTGACTCCTGCCTTTTTGTCAGTGCCACTGTCTCCAACCCATATAACATAGCTGGTCTCACTACCCTCTTGTAGGCCTTCCCTTTCACTCTTACTGGTACTCGTCTGTCACAAATCACTCCTGCCACTCTTCTCCACCCACTCCATCTTGCCTGTACTCTCTTCTTCACCTCTCTTCCACACTCACCATTACTGTGATCTGTTGATCCCAAGTACTTAAACTCATCCACCTTCGCCACCTCTACTCCCTGCATCCTCACCATTCCTCTATCCTCCCTCTCATTCACACTCATATATTCTGTCTTAGTCCTTATGGCAAAGCATATATATTTATTAAAATAAAAAATATAGTAAAAACTGGTAAGTGCTTTCAGAAACACTTCCTTCTTCAGATCATGATTTAAAAACAACTGCCAGCATTTAAATACACCCACATCCATACCCATAGTACATCATTATACAATTAAACAAGGCAATTTACATCATTAGTAACTCAATCAATTACTATCTTCTCCTAGCCTTTAAAATGGGCTTTAAGGGTATATAACCATTTAACCCTGGTGACATATCAGCACTCATTTCAACTATCCAATTAGTTTCTTTAATCTCTGTAATGTTCATTATATCACCTCCTCTAATAGTTGGATTATATTTATCTAGTACCATAAATTTAAAATCATGTTGTGCTAATGCAGTGCTAATGCACTCCTAGGCATCTCTTTATGTTCATCATTCTTGTACTGTAGTATATGTTCCTTTAGCATTCTATTAGTTTTTCCTTTGTAGGATGTACATCGTGTGCAATAAGCTAAATAAATCACATGTTTGGTAATAAATTTATGTGCTTTGCCGTGGTGGTCCCACCGTTGTTTATTCTCACATACGCTGTTTTTTCTACTCTGGGACTGAAAAACTTTGTGCTGTTGTTGGTTTGCTACATGAAACAAAAGAAACAGAAGGGTCTTGGGACAGTTATAAGTGAGTAAATAAAAGTGGCAGGAATATCCCTTATATAAAGTAACAATAACTTAAAAAATAACCTCACTAATGTTCTGAGTAAGTTAATTTGTTTGGCTTACAACTGTTGCAACTTTTTTCCAGCAACAGAAAAATTACATGTAATGAATTTATCTGTCTCAAAAGATGACATTTATATTACCCAGGGGCTGGCCTAAGGGTTAAAATGTTTACCTCACAGACATAGGTTACAGGGTCTGATTTTCACCTTTGAGGGAAACTGGCTCGGCTTAAAGTGGATCATAAGGGCAGTAGCCTAGTACTTATCTATGAACTTTCTTGGAACTGAGAAACCAGTCATCAGTAAAGTACGCTATAGTAAGTAGTCACACAGACACTACATATTCAAATCCTGGTGTAACTGTTGGTTCATATTAGTTATACAGAAGGAAAAGATGAATGGGTAAAGTGTAAGTGAGGAAGGCAGACATAAATATGCACCACCTTCCATTTTCTTTTAAGGCTGAAAAAAGACTAAGGACAATATGTGGGAAAAGGTTAGCGTCAGACATCTGATACAGGTTCCGAATCAGTTAATAGAACCTGATAAACATGGAAATATGGGGCAGGTATCCATTATTCTGTCCAGTCCTTTTTTACTGCAGTGTGGCCTGTTCAGACACATGCCAGTTATGGTACTGGCATTAACACAGGTGTCTTTACCCAGGACTAGTCCTTGAGCTCATCTTATTGTAGTTTTTGTGTTTTTAAATCATAAGTTTGCATGAATACTCTGTCCTGATATGCATTATTCACAATCTTTCTATATCTGTCTTATACATCAATATTAAAGCATTTAACTTACTCATTGTGTGACACACTTAGATCTGGGGTAAGTCCTTTCTGAATCCTAAGTGGTATAAAGTACTTATATTGTATGTAAGAGTTTACAAAATGTGCAAACCTTGCTCCTGATCCATCGGGTATTCTGAAGTTCTACATCCAAAAGTTTATGAATCCACATGGTATTCACAAAATCGGTTAACAGAGGAACCATTTTCATGAAAATGTTCCTAACTAGGTAACAAAGGTCTTCTTTAAACTGTGATTAAATAAAGTGAATATAATAGCTACAGAAACGTATCCGGTCAGCTGACAGTTATTACGGGAACATGCATGGGATATAAGAACCCAGGTCTTTTAATATTTTAATAATATTTTAATATTTTAATAATTGTAAGCTACAGAACAATGATGGAGTCATGGTTACGATGCCTGAGAATATACACTTGAAAAAGTATCTAATATGTTATACATTTCCCTTGTGAATTTATATAGTATCAGAGACTAGCACACCTATGTTGAAAAAAGTATGGGAAAATTACAGACAAAAGATATTGAACCAGCAAAACGGTGAGACTGGAATCAAATAATATGTATTATTTCAGTGTAAAACAAATGACCAAACCGATTTTGGCTGGTAACCAACACAGCCTTCCTCAGTGTAAAATCAAATACATATTCATTTGTCTTATATACCTGCATATCAACCAATACTAATCCCCATTGGTTGTTTGCTCATTTAGTCCAGGTGGAACAACCCACCTAACTTGACAATCCATTCTTTCTCTTTGGCGTCCAAAATGGAATGCAACCCTGTTTTATTTGATTTATTCCCTTTAACTATATCAATAATCATAAACATAAACCTGGCAGATGTATTTGTTACGCAATGCTTGTATAATGCACTTCTAGATATTTTGTTTTTGATGTCACTCATATGTTCCGAGACTCTCAGCCTGAACGGATGTGATGTTTGGCCAATATAAAAAGAGCCACAACTGCATGTGACTAAATAAATTAACCATTCACTACTGCAATTGGCAAAGAATTTCACATCATAAACAGTGTCACAATTTTTGCTGGTGAATTGTTTAGATTTGAATATTTTATTGCAATGAATACAATGACCGCATGGAAAGCATCCTGTTAGTGCTTCACCTGAAATAGTAGTTTGTATCTCCTGATAAGGTGTTCTTAGATTGGAATGTTTATAGTGACTAAAAAAGAAGCAAGATTCCTGCCTTTCTGAAAAGAAAATGAACACCTGTCTGGTAGTATATTTGCTAAATCAAGATTACACTGTAAAATATTCCAATGCCTGTGTACACTAGTGATAAGTGCATCAGAATTCCTACCATATGTTGTAACAAATCTAGTAGGTTCTGAAGTCTGTTGTACATGTTTCTTGTATACCAAAAGGTCATCCCTCTTTAGTGTGTTGGACCAATTGCTGGCCTGCAGAACATGTCCCATCCGATATCCCCTAGACTTAAATCTCTGTGTCAGATCATGCCTATATTCCCGAAAAGTAGATTCTTTAGAGCAGATCTGTCTCATTCTGATGTATCAAGATTTGGGGATATTTTTAGCTATGTGTGTAAGATGAAAGCTGGATACATGGAGGATGGTGTCGTATTGTGGATATTTTCGGAACACCTTCGTACTTAAAGTATTATCAGATAGTCTGGTAATGGTAACATCAAGAAACGTAATGGTGCCCACATCATAATTAACCGTGAAGTTTAAACCTCATTTGTTTTCATTAAGGTAGTTAATAAACTCTATCAAATATTCCACATCCGTCCTCCATACCAACCAGCAGTCATCCAAATACCATCTCCAAATGTCTATTTCATCCAGGTACATGTTATGGCCTTTATCATAAATAAGTTGTTCCTCGATAAAGGCCATAAATAAATCCGCATATATAGGGGCAAATGATGCCCCCATAGCCGTGCCTTTAGTTTGCCAATAACATGTATCCTGATAGAAAAATACATTATTGGTTAGGAGATGTTCTGTCAGGTCTATGAGGAATGTGTTAAACCCTGGCTGGTTTAATTCAGATTTATATAACCAATACTCAATGGCTTCCAGCCCAGCCCCATGAGGGATGTTGGTATATAAAGCATTAACATCAAATGTACACATAAGCCATTCCGGTTCAAGCTGAGATTCTGAAATAATTTTAAGAAACTCTGTAGTATCTTGTAAACATGAGTGTACCCACCATAATAAGGGCTTCAGATGTTTGGTTAGGAATATTGACAGTGGTTCTGTAATGTAGCCTCTACCAGACACTATTGGTCTTCCAGGAGGATGAACAGGATCCTTATGTATTTTTGGCAAAAAGTAAATGTACTGACTAGTAGGATCACGAACCATAAGTTGCTGCATGACTCTATCAGTGATGATGCCTTCATCCCTAGCTTGTAACAGGAATTCATCTATTTGTTTCTTGAAAATGAATGTGGGGTTGATAGGCATTTCCAAATAGTACCGCCTATCTTGAAGTTGTCTTTTAGCCTCTATATCATATTGTTGCCAGTTCATCACTACTACAGCCCACATTTATCCGCAGATAAGATGACAACATCCTTGTTATTCTGTAATTCAACCAGTGCATCTCTTTCGATATTTGAGAGATTATTTGGTTTACAAGAAATCCCAGAACTATGATAATGTAAATCTTTAAGAACACTGTTCTGGAATTGATGCACTATGGGATGCATGGGAGGCATGTTTCTAGATTTATGATATATAAATGTATCTCTATCACCACCATCATTAGAGTCACCAAACTGCAATTTAAGATTTAATTAATGTTCTACAAAAAGTCATAACATCTTGTGCTAAATTGTCTTCAGTAACGAAAAAAGCAGGGATAAAAGTCAGACCTTTATTCAAAATAGACATTTGCACTGTTGTCAATCTAACATCGGAAAGATTCAAAACATTTTCATTTATTTCTGTGTTGCCAGTTTCAAAAGCCCTTCTATATTGTTGATTTTTCCTGTGTTTCCTACCTGCTCACTTGTATTTTGACCTAAAGGGACTGAAAACTGTGTCATTTTGGGGGTCGGTGAATCTAGTGCATGGTGCAGAGCCTTCTTCTTCTTTTGGTTTTTCCTGGCTAGGGGCCGCCACAGCGGATCACTTGTCCGCTCATGATTGGCAGTGGAGTTTTACGGTGTCGAGTTGCCAGCCCGGAGCCCAAACTTCCACAGAAGGCACAAACACACACACACACACACACACACACACACACACACACACACACACACACACACACACACACACACACACACCTAAGGCCAATTTAGAGTGCCCAATCCACCTACAGCATGTCTTTGGGATGTGGGTGGAAACCTGAGCACCTGGAGGAAACCCACGTGACCACAGGGAGGACATGCAGACTCTGCACAGAAGGCACCCCAGCCAAGGATCGAACCAGAGAACCTCTTGCTGAGAGGTGGCAATGCTAACCACTGCACCACCGTGGCCACCCCTACATGGTGCATAGCCTACTACTAGAAAATTTGCACCAAATGCATTAATCTCAAAATATGATAAAATGATGATTAATAAAATCCTCATTTAGTCAATTTTCTGTGCATAATGTAAAATACAAAAGTATCTGTAGCTAGAACTGTGCTGTATTTGGAGAAGGCTACTGCATATTTTGTACAAGTGACTGAGAAAGTCCTTGTGGAATGACATATCCTACCTATTGCATACATATGAGAAACTTAAAACCATGTCTTCCTAAATGGCAGAAAGATTTGTGGCTGTTACATAGTGCTTGAGATATAAATTTTGAAGTTATGTGAATATTTTGAGCAGTTTATAATGTTTCCATAATTAACAGCTTTATTATTTAAGCCAGGATTATTTTCTCTAAATGTGATAAAATTATGCTTGTGATATGATGGTGGTGGTGGTGTGTGTGTGTGTGTGTGTGTGTGTGTGTGTGTGTGTGTGTGTGTGTGTGTGTGTGTGTGTGTAGACTCAGTAGGAGGAGGTGGGAGGGTGATAGTATTTTACCATCAGATGTTGATCTTTTCTTTAATTGGTTCAAGACAGGCATGATGTGGAAACAAGTGATGGATTTAGTAACAATTTATAGTGTTTTTATAAATGCATTGCTATTAAAATAGAAAGAAATCAAAATATATTACAGTTTTAATGCAGTGTTTGAAGAATAGGTTTGATACAAACTTACCACTAAAATAGGAAAATGCATTGGAAAGTTCATAATGTATTGTCTGTAGAGAAACTGACAAATCAGATTGGGGAAAAACTCCCGGAAAGGAACTATGCCAACTAATGTTTTTTTCTTAATATAATTGTACTGTTTACAGACAAAATGACAGGCAACAGCAATCTGACATCAACATGTCGAACAAGCAATGTCTCAGTGTTAGAGGTAGCACTTTTTTTGTCACCTGCACAGAACTGCAGCAATTCTGGAGTTATAAACAAGTATTTTATTGGGTACAAAAGACACAACCCCTTTATCAGAGGTGTGGAGACTGCTGATCACAAAAAAAAATGTGTACTTTACCACAGTTTTGTTTGTTGTAATGGCAATCTCTCAGTTTCTAAGGCTGGATCAAATTACAGTTTGATTAGATGCAATTCCCATTAACACTCGTGTAATTATGAGTGTGTGTGTGTGTGTGTGTGTGTGTGTGTGTGCGTGTGTGTTTGTGTGTGTGTGTGTGTGTGTGTGTGTGCGTGTGTGTGTGTGTGTGCACATTACATAACAGTTTAAAGTCACTCCTGATAAGGAAATTACTATAATACAGAATAATCTCAGTTGTTTATTAGGCTGCCATAATACAGCAACAAAGACATGTCTCATCCAATGGTGATGATATTTCCAAGAACTATCCTGGAGTTTATATAGGGACATTTTAAACTTTGTCTTTGTTTCATAAAGTCTTTTTATGAGGAAGTAGTAAACGTTTAGTTTCTAGAATGGAACTTCTTGAACAATAAAAACTGATTACATTATAATAAATCACAGCAATGAAAAAACATCCAGCAAAGCTATAGTAGACTATTGTAAAAGTGTAAATAGTCTATATATGTTTGTGGGTGTGTGTGTGCGTGTGGGTGTGTGCCCCTTAGTATGTATGTAATATATGGGGTGGTCTGATGTGTAATACTTGAAAAATCTTGTGTTATAGGTATAGGAAATAGCTCTATGACAATGTGGGGATGGATTTTGGACAGAACTACCTAATCCCACAGAAGAAACTATTGTATTTATTACATGGACCAAACCCTACATATTCCATTTATCCATTTTCTCTTCCATTAACTTCAGTGGGCTGCAGTAATTGGGTAATGCATCTACTGAATAGGTGACTATGTAGTTTCTGTTGTTGTTTGTCTTTTCGGCTTTTCCAGGTTAGGGGTTGCCACAGCGGAACTCCGGTCCACTAATGATTGGCAGTCAATTTATATGGTGCCGAGTTGCCAGCTCAATGCCCAACCTTCAGCAAAGGCACGCCCATTCACGCATGTCTTTCGGAGGCCACTCGACCACGGGGAGGACATGCAGACTCCACACAGAAGGCAATCCAGCTGAGAATCAAACAGGAGAACCTCTTTCTGTGAGGCAACAATGTTACCACTGTGCCACCGCGGCTAGGTTAGTTTGTAGTTTCTGTACATTTTATTAAAAGAGCATCTTGTGAGTAATTTTCTAATCTTCTGAAAAATTATTTAAATATTGTTAGTAGTGTCAATTGTTTTTCTAATGTAGTGATGATAATTAAAAGATTTGTTAGTTTTATAGTTTAATTAATTTAATCTTGGTTTAATCTTACTCACTGAAGATCTTTATAATCAGGCCTGTTTTTGCTTGTAATGCTATTTCCAACTGGATATTTGATGTCTACATTTTTCTTATTCTTTATATTTATTTATTTTAATTTCATCACATTTCATTTCAAGTTTACTCCTAATTCAAAAGGAACATGGATTCTGTATTAGCTGTGGAATAGTGAATCAAGTATTTGCCTTTGTAAACATGTTGGAGAGGTCATGTGAGTCTGACAAACCTGTCAACATGGAATTTGTTGGTCTGGAGAAGGCATATAGCTGAGCACCTAAGATTGCCTTTCTAAAGATACTACACCAATATGAGGTTCCAGAGCTGCTGTTGTGCACTGTTCTGCCATGTATATATGGAGTGAGAGCTGTGTCAGCATTTGCAGTGTTAAGTCAAATATATTCAAGGTAGTCTTAGGGTTCTGACAATGGTGTGCCCTGTCTCCCTTTCTTTTCATGACTTTGTCAAATATATTCAAGGTGGTCTTAGGTTCCAAAAGTGGTGTGCCTTGTCTCCCTTTGTTTTCATGACTTTGTGGACAGAATGTCATAGCACAGCTGTGGTTTGCACAATATCCATTTGGGGATGTAAGGTTTTCATCTCTTTATTTACAGATGATACTGTCCTCTTGGCTACACATCAATCACTATGATTGCTAGCACAGACTAAGGTGGTTTGCTGCTGAATATAAAGCAGTTGAGATGAGAATTAGCAATTATAAATGTGCTCTTGGTTCCCTCCTAGATGAGATTGGGTGGCTCTCTGATGAAAGTGCAAGAGATAATGGATACAATAACATGACAAGGTGTATTAAGAAGGTTAATATCTTGCACAAGCACTAAAACCTATGATAGTAGTGATTAAGAGATGCTACAGGAATAAATGAAGAGTTACAGTTTTGGTAACACTATTTGTTTTATTATGAATGGTACATAATGCTACTAAAGTAATATATTTGGCAAATAGATGGGGGGGGGAATCATAATGAAAAAATGGAATGAGACTTGGCTGTCCATTCAGCTATGTTTTATAGTAGATGGCTTGGTACTAAAAGCTGTAATGTGTAAGATAAAATGGCAGGTAGGAATTCTGAGGTAGGAAATTTATAAACATAGTAAGATACCAATGTGTACAAGTTACTCTGACTGTCTGACATTAACTGTGAAATAAGTTAAGTTTGTTCTTTAGGTAAGGGACATACTACAACAGGAGATAAGAAGGGAAGGATTACTGTTAAATAAAGAGAAAAGTAAGGTCATAAGTAAAAAAAGTACAGGGAACATTTATTTTAAAGAAATGTGAATTAAGATATTGAAGACTGCAAATGGAGATAGAGGAGTGGAGAAAAGGTGAATGCAGTAAAATAATAGATAACAATTTTCAAGAACTAGTAGTATTATGGAAAACATGTTTTATAGACAGTATTTTGTTTTTATAGATAGTTTTTTACAGGTACAGATTTTTTTTTATGTGGGCTTGTCCATCCTTTAGCTCTACCCACTCCATTTGCCCTGCAGGCTCACTCCACTCCCCTACCCTACCCCCAAATCCCACACACCGCAGAGCACCTGAACTTATACTTCCATTGCCATACCTCCATCCAATAGCCCATGTTATCTCATTAACCAATTGAATATTTGACTCCTGTTTTACCCTTTCTCAACCTAATTTCCCTTAGCAGCTCCACCCCTTAACTAGCCTACACTACACCCTAATTGACTTGTTTAACCTTTCCTATGCGCCTCACAATGACTAGTCCCAGCAGGAAAAATACACTTTAAAGTACTCCTCTGGTCTATAGGTCTTACCTCTCTACTAATATCTTACAACCTAACCTGTTAATTTCAACACCTTACAGGGCAAACAAACCCACTCTCTCTTACAGCTTCTCACACCCACATTATCATAACATCCTCATTTTCCTACCTTCTTCCACAGTTTCACAGACTATCCCATATTAAATATCTCCAAATCAAAAAAGAATATCCTATATTTTTTAAACTATTCAAACTTAAATATAATCTTCAACAAGGTCTACTTCGACATGGTGACATTCATCCAAACCCAGGTCCTTATACTACCACCACTGATTCCTCATCAGCTACCCCTTCTAATAACCCCACTAAAACCCCAAACTCTCTCCTTATAGACCAACTTAACATATGTAGTTTATACAATAAAATTACACAACTTCATGCTCTACTAGACACCTATTCTTTTGACATGTTATGCCTAACCGAAACTTGGCTCAAACCCATAACTAAAGACAATGATATAATTCCACCAGGGTATAACATACTGAGATTTGTCTGTCTAAATAAAAAGGGTGGTAGGGTGGCTTTACTGTTTAAATCTGAACTGAAGGTCACCTCAATAGATATTCAGCCAACATCACTTACAAATGTTGAGATTTTAACCTCCAAGCTCCAAATTAATGCTAATAAATCCATATACATTATTTGCTCATATATCCCCCCAGGAAATAACATTAATACTATTGAAAACCCACTTAGCTGGCTCTCTATGACCCTCCCACAAGAAACCATACTCCTTGGTGATTTTAATATTGACTGGAATGGTTGTACCTCTCCCAAACTATTACTCATATAAACCTATTTGGCTTTTACCAAACCATTACGTTCCCTACCAGGACCCACAAACCTAGCAAAAAACAAACTACCTTAGATTGGATACTAGTTAACAGCAACCCCCTCAGTTAGAAAAAAACAGCATATGTCCCGATGAAATTAGTGACAATTCTCTTACCTTCATAACTAGACAAAAGACCACCATTCCCAATCAAACAACATTTAGAACAACCCGAAACAAAAAAACATTTCAACCCAGTAAACTTCCAAGCAGAGCTCAAAGCGTGCAACTGGTCACCCTTAAAATGCCTATGTCTTGATGAAGCAGTCTCTTTCTTTAACAATAAATTTCTGCAAATCCTTGATAACCATGCTCCCTCATGCACTGTCAGAACTAAAAACAAACCTGCTCCCTGGCTCTCTAATGAGACTAGGCAAAGCATTACACTGAGAAATAAAATCTGGTCCAAATGGAGGAAATCAAAAAACCCAATAGATCACCTAAACTTTAAACAGCTTCAAAATGCCACAAAAATATCTATAGTCCTCAAAAAAAAACTACTACCTTAAATTCCAACAAACCCAACAGCAAAACCCACAAACATTCTGGTCAGGAATCAATAAACTGCTTCATCCAGGTCACTCCAAAACTCCTAACCCCTCTAACTTAACTTAAAGCCCTCCCAACCAAATTGCTGACACTTTTAATACATATTTCTCTGAAACTGTCCAATCCCTAGCAAACACCTTACCACCTGTCACCACCACAGAATCTCCCCCACTGACCAATCTACTCCAAACATTTAATCTCCAGCCCATTCCAACATCCCTCATACACACTCTACTTCTTAGACTAAAACAATGCACATCAGCTGATCTCCTCCCAGCTGAATACCTGCAAATTGCAGCAGAAGTACTAGCCTACCCAATTTCCATCCTAATAAATAGAACCATTACTGAATCCTACATCCCATCTCTTTGGAAAATCTCACATATTATCCTCTTGCATAAGGGAGGTAACTCAAATGAACTCTCAAACTTCTGCCCTATAGCGCTTCTCTCTACCCTAGCAAAAGTTATGGAGAGATGTATTCACTGTCAACTAGAACATCATCTCCTTGAAAACAACCTATTAGTGGACTGCCAACATGGCTTCAGGCCTTTCCACATACTACCACTGCACTCCTATCCTTTTCTGACTGCATTAATAAAAATAGAAATAGTAACCTGCTCTCTTCAGCTCTCTTTATAGACCTCTCCAAGGCCTTTGATATGGTGAATCCCCAATTACTGTCAAATATACTCAAATCTCTTTCAATTAATACTCATGCAGTTAAATGGTTCCATTCATACCTTGAAAATAGACAAAAAGCAGTGCTCTGGGACAACAACTTATCCTCCCAGCTCCCAATCACTTTTGGAGTCCACAAGGATCTGTGTCCATTCATCTTTAGTATTTTCATTAATGATCTGAAAACCTCCCTTTCCCAAGCTACCTGCATACAACATGTCGACGATTCAACGCTAATCTGTGCTGCTTCCACTCTCCAAAACAGGACAGTATTTACCTTAGTGGAAAAATGGTTTCACCAATGGTGTCTCCTCCTGAACCCCCAAAAAACTAAATTACTACTGTTTACTCCCACACTGATGACCCCTCCATTCAGTTTCTTACTGACATCTAACAATGGTACCGAAATCACTCCTGACACTACCACAAAACTCCTAGGTGTAACAATAGATAATAATCTCAACTTTGACGCACACATTAACCTAACTATTAAATCTGTTAATAGAAAACTTGGTTTCCTTTATAGACTCAAACCATTCCTCACAGCCGCAGCCAAGATTACTATTGCTCAAACTCACCTGACATCCACCCTTCTCTATGCCTCCCCCATTTACACAAACCTATCCAAAAGCAATCTAAATAAACTGGCAACCTCTTATAACAACATAGCCAGATTTGCCACTGGTGCCCCATTCAGAACCCACCACTGCCAAAATCTTAAACTTCTAGGATGGCTGGAAATACAAAACCAGCTACTTTTTCAGCAACTCACCTTTATCCACAAGATCTTACACCATCCCACTAATACTCCTATACTCTGTAACCTACTAATTTCTTATAAAAACCTTCCAACCCTACATTCTGCAAATAGGTTACTAGTAGCTACCTTGAAATCTTACAACAAATCTGGAGACTGTCTGTTTTCTAACTCTGATGGTAAAACTTGGAACAAACTTCCAACTGCACTAATATCTACTACATCCACCCATCATTTCAAGAACCAAGTAAGAATTTTCCTAAAATCCCAATGGCTTTGCCCATGCACCAACCCCAACTGATACTATCTCGCCTTGCCTTTAGACTTTTGTTCACCAAATCTTTTATTTTTGCTACTGCTCTCTCCTCTAAAAAAATATATAATAATATAATTTGTTCTCTTCATACCCATCACTGTGCTGTGTCAACTTCATTGACACGATATGTTAACTGACTCATGCTTATATTTGTCTCTGCTAATTCTTGCCCCAAATAACTAAAACAAAAATCTTCATGGTGTAACCTTATTGCTTACTGCTGCTGAAATACCAAATGTAGATGAATATATAGTTATCTAGTTGTTTTTTATGAATGTATAACATCTATTTTTTTTGTACTCTTTGTATAAATTGTTCTTTTCTCTCGGAGCTTTTCTCCTCGGGCCTCAACTGAAAATGGACGTATATCCAGTTAGACTAGCCCGGTCAACAAATGTAAAATAAATAATAAAATAATAAATACATTTTGATAAATTCTGCATTGGGTTATTATGATGGACGCATTTCTGATTTAGTAGAAGAAATTAAAAACTAGATTGTAAGTTGACTGTTTTCAGTGGCAGGGATTTCTCAACTGAGTCCTACAAAGCAAGATCAGTTTATAGAGTGAGATGAATAATACTAAGGCATAATAAACTGAACAGTTTACTGTGCATCACTTAATTTTGTTTTGTATACTTAAGAACAGTCAAAAGGATGACTCATGGTTTTTATGCATATAAAAGTAAATTATGAATAAATATGAAAGAGCTAAAGGAGTGGGAAAGTAAAAATTGGTGGATTGTGTAATATATGATATAAAGAAAATAAATTAAATTATAAACATTCAATATAAATTTTAAATGTAATAGATGTAAATAATGAAATATAAATAATGGAGCTGTATTATATTACAGTGGATATAAAAAGTGTACACACCCCTGTTAAAATGTCAGGTTTTTGTGATATAAAAAAATGAAAGCACAATAAATCATTTCAAAACATTTCCCACCTTTAGTGTGATATATAACCTGTACAATTCAATTGAAAAACAAACAAATCTGTTAGGGGAAAAAATATAAAAAATAAAAAATGTACAATAAGCTGGTTGCATAAGTGTACAGACTCTTAAACTAATAATTTGTTGAAGCACATTAAATAAAACTAATTCTCTAAATCCTTCAATTTTAATAAACAGGAAATAGATGTAAAACCATTAAGCCCTGGCCAGCTACCAGCATTTAATTGCAGTTGCCAATACAATTCACGTCTTTCTAAAGTATCTGCCAGGGACCACAAAGTAGATCCATTGGCACCCTCTCTATAACCACAAACTTAACGATATGTCCAGGAAAGGTGCTGGTGTGTCTAGTTAAAGCATTGCTTTCTTTTTTGTCCTTAATATCATTGTTATGTTCCCATATACGATCTTTAAAACAGCATTCAGTTTTGCCTATAGAACAGGCTGAACAACAGTCACACAGAGCTGCATAAACAGCACCTTTGGTACATACATCAGTGAATCAACAAATCTAACAGGATATTCTCTTGTCAAAACATACGTTTAATGTGCTCACATTCATTCCAAAAAAAATTCAGAGTCAGAAACCATGCGTGCAGCTCTAACAAACTGCCCCTTAACACCAGCACACTTTGGTGATGTGGGTATGAGCTGGTATAATGCAGGTACATGTTTGAAAAGGTAGGTTTCCTGTAAATTTTGATTTCAAATTTTTCGTTGATAGAATCCTTATAAAGCCAAATGTCTGAAAAAGCAATATTGTCATTATCTGCCACATAAGAAAATGTAAGGAATTCATTGGTCTGATTAATATAAATGAAAAATTCCTGGAGTAAATTGTTGTCATCATCCCAAACAATGAAGATGTCATCCAGGAAACATAGTAGTTTATTTAAAACAAAGGAAATAATTGTAGAATAGGAAGTCCATTTGTTTGATTTTATATGGGAAATGTCTTATCATAAACTTCCGGTTAAGGGGAGGGTAATAAAATAAAATGTTTGATGGAAAGGCATTGTTTATTTAATATGTACAATACAGCAAAAACATTGGAATGTGTTTTGATATGTAATAGAATTAACAGTTTTTAGAAAATAGTGCTTGTAAGATTAAAATATACAGAATTACAAGTACATTTAGACATGATAGGTTAAGAACCTTATGACACCTTGCAGCCAAATAAAACATTTCAAACTGACAAGATTATGCTAACCTGTTTATGAAGTATATAGAATGGTAGATGTATAGAGGTATTATATAGTAAAGTTATTTCTACTATAACTTGTGAAAGCAACAGTGTTTGAAGCTAGAACTGGATAAAATAAACTGGCTGAAAGTTTGACTAGAAAAACAAAAAAGACAACTAAAAACATTTTTGTAAGGGAGCAAGATCCTTTATATGCCTATATGTTGGCCTTTGTCTCCAACCCCCCATCACCCCCTTACTTATATAAACTATGGTCTCATACCTGTGGCATAAAATAACAAAATACAATGAATTACTTCTTACATACCATCATACAAATGAAAACTGTACCCTAAACGATCTCCTATGAGAAGCACTGATCAGTGGAAAACTAAAGTGTCTTGACAAGTTGAACCCTCATTTAGAATGCTGTCTAGAAGCGGTTGGGTGCTGTAAAGCTAGAAACAATGAGACAGGCCAGAACAAGTAAAAATGATTAGACATTAAGGCAAAGGCAGTATGGGTATTACCCACAGGTGGCATTCTTTCATTATGATTGTAAAGCCCAAGAGACTGATATATTACCATCTATGGTAAAAGTATTATTGTCTACAAATTGCCATGGCTTACTTCTATTATACAGTTATAGATGATGTGTGATTTTTAATGCAATATTCAGCATTTAAATGATTGCAATGCATATGTTTACAGTTTTATAGAATAGTACTCCATAATGTGCTCATTTCCTGCAATGTTTTATTAATATTGTTATTAAGGCAACTTTTTATGGCAGCAGTAAGGCTGTTATGATTTTATTTTCATTTTTTCTTTATGTTATGTTGATTGTTGTTGTGTTTCATGCTTACTTTTGCTTCTTTTGTTTTAATGGACTGATCATGTTCATCTTACACCAACAGTTGAGCATGAGTTTTGCAGTTTTCTATGAAAGCATCCTATCATTTTTTTTCCTTGTTTGTACTGACTACTAATTAATAAATTATTTAATGTATTTGTAATTTTTAGCCCTCAAATACCAACTTTATCATGTTCAAGATCACAGGAAAGTTAGGGCTTATCCTAAACCCCGAAGAGTTTAAATCAGAAAGTAATCTGGAATGGATTAATATAATATGGAACACACACACACACACACACACACACACACACACACACACACACACACACACAAAAACACAATGTGAATGCACAACCATAGGCACACATTTCACACACAGTTTTGAAGGACTGCCATTTTATCTGTGATATATCTTTGAGATGTGGCAGGAAGCAGTAACACCAAACATAATCTTATTTACACACAGAGAGAACATATTAGAAGGCACCTTAGTTGTGAACCAAACTAAGACAGCCAAGCATTGTGAGGCAGAAGCATTAACAATGTGCCACCTTTATTTTAATGTTACATTTTGCATTTGACAGTGGGGTTTACTTTATTATTTTATACCATTTTTATTTTCCTTCCCTAGTAGTTTGTATGACATGCGAGAAAATGGTAGCTGTTTTCATTAAAATGGTATCTGTTACAGTTTGTTTCACTGCAATAAGATGTGTATACCTCCAATGACTCTTGCAGTGATGAAGCTCAGTATAACCAAATATGGTGCACTTTTCTGAAAAATCTACAAACACTACAGATATTAATATTGGCCTACAGGAATTCTGTTCTTAAAAAAGTTTTTATAGTTAATTTATACAGTGACAGAATTCATAGAGAATAAAATAATTATTTACAGGCTTTGTATAGCTGAAGGACAGAAAAGGTTTACTTTTCTGCTTGAAGACAGCTACGAATGTCTTAGGTAATTGTGGCTTTGTAGTAGTGAATTACTAGGGAACATGACTTGGATACAGAAAGAACCCAAAACAAAATGGGTGCTAATAGCTATGGCCAAAAATAGAACCACTAGTTGTAAACAGCACTTTCCAGCAGTAATCACCGCTCACAGCCCATGTATCGTGTTGGTATTGGCACCCCCTCATTCATTCTCACACACAATGTACATATTCTAACAGACACACACACACACACACACACACACACACACACACACACACACACACACACACACACACACACACACACACACACACACACACACACACCACCATACCTCATCCCTGTCTCTGATTTTACAGAATGTCCTTAATGTTGCCTCTTTTTTTCCTGTCCTTTGTAACAATCATGGAGGACTGCAGCCAGTCAATGATGCCAGACATTAGAGTTTTATTCTTCTTGTTCAGAAAATGCATTGTAATGCAGGACCTGTTGCTCTATTCATTTTTAAGTGGATTACAGTAATATTTAAATGAGTCCCTGCTGTCATCTACTGTTTATTCCCCACACTATGTCTGGAAGTCTTAAGTATAGGCCTTGTATGTCATGGACTATTACAATCAGTCAATAATTCCAGACCACTTTTCTGTCAGGTTATTAGTTATCATAGAGAAATAAAGCTTTGACTTGTTAATCTGTTGCTTTCTGTATCAAGGGTACAGGGTTTTAATTTTTGTCCATTGTGTGACTGTGAGCTTTTTTGTGCCTCAAAGTAATTATATGAAGTGTCCATGGTGTTTAGTGTTCCTTCCCATGCTTATCATTCAAAATTTCATTTGCACTTCAAATCCATGTCCTGTTATTTTTGTAAATGATTTAGGAAAACACTTAAAGAATATCCCTAGTATCTGCTGTTCCTCCCTATACATCTTACATTTTATGTGCTGCAAAAAAAGAGTAGTATTAAAGAATGGTCCTGGGGTCTAATGTACCTCCCAGATGTATTTCATTCTGCAAATCCTTTCCTATTAACTTTTGAAGTAAATTAGTTCAACATTTAAAATTCCCTCGAGTATTGCAAGATTTGCTCATTAGTCTAGGGGAGTTCAGATGTTTGACAGTCTCACACACGCAATCATAGACACTAACTGAAAATTAGCCTTCTTCACCCGATAGCAGTTATGGACAAACACACCCGTTCCACCACCCCCCCCCCCCACACACACACAGCTAATTTACCTGCCTCCTAACTAACCACCCTTACTGTGATCACTCAGTCAGACAGTCAGACACAGATTCACAAACACACACAAATACAGACACACACACACACACACACACACACACACACACACACACACACACACACACACACACACACACACACACACACACACACACACCTAATTTACCTGTCTCCTAACTAACCACCCTTACTGTGATCACTCAGTCAGACAGTCAGACACAGATTCACAGATACACACAAATACAGACACACACACACACACACACACACACACACACACACACACACACACACACACACACACACACACACACCTAACTAACCACCCTTACTGTGATCACTCAGTCAGACACAGATTCACAGACACACACAAAATACAGACACACACACACACACACACACACACACACACACACACACACACACACACACACACACACACACACACACACACACACACACAGTCACCTGGGGGCATGCATGTATGCTGACACAGACAGACACACAATCGCACCCTCAACACCACTAACCTTCCACCTTTTATGTAGTTCCCCATTGACTACGATGGGGAACCACAGCTTTCTGACCATGTTTACTAACACAGCAGTCCGTGTTAAATTTCACAGCTGAGTAATTCTCTGAACCCCTTACTGCAAGCATTTCCAGGGAAGAGCTTATAGCTAATTAGTATAACCTGGTATCTCATACTGCCTCATGTGGCATGATTGTGAAGATATTCAACTGCAGTGATGATACAGACCATCTTGAATCACTGACATTGGTCCGTTTCTGAATCAGAAAGGGCCACTGCCAACAGTAGCAGCCAGTGTTAGGACTTTTCACTGGTGGCAGCCCTTTCTAAATCATGGTCATTATGTTAGTTTAGCCAGATATTTTGACAGATGACATCTATTCCACCAAAGTTTTACTTTTAATTTTATGTATTATTAGTTGTCAGGTAGAGATGTTATGAAATTCTTTCTTTTTCACTGACAGCTTCCTTGGCAGTTTTCTGAAGAGGGACTACTTTCTAATAATTTAGGACATAGACTGGATAGTTCTGCTTCCTGATGGTATCTTATCACTGGGAGGTTTGGCAATCAGATTTCTTTATTTTTTTATATTACTATGTCACCATTTTATAATAAAAAATAAAGCATGTGGCAATAATTTAGCAATGACTGTAAACATTAAGATTTGTTTTGTATGATATGTCTGAATGTAAAATATATATATGTTGAATACAAACATATAATTTGATATATGCTACAAGGTGTTTTCAATAAAAAAACCTCTACCCCTTTTAATAAGCACCATGGGATTTTTAACATTTATATAAGTTACAACCAACTCAGGCAGATAGCACATTGTATTATTTTCTGCTCTGAAAGATGGCATCTCAGCAGAGTAGTAGAGCCCCATTCCCCAAATCCTACAGTACTCTGTTGATATAGAACAAATTCATACACATTATATGAGGACTGACCCTTGCAGTCTTATAATTATGCAGAAAACAAAGTGGGTTACCTGTTGTGTCACTGGCAGTACAGTTTTCAGGTTATGGTATGCAGATTTATAGCATTTGGCACTTACAAAACCACCATTTACTTATACTGCATATCAGTGTCAAACTTTATTACTACATCCTTTATAATTTTATACTCCATAATAAATAACACACATATGAAATTTTCACTCTGTGCTCAAAAACATATTTTCTAATAATTTATGTAGAACTTCAGATAATGTATTTTATAGGAATTGTCTTATCAAAATGGACCGCATAAAAGAATATTGTGCTCTGTGCTCATTTTATTTTCTTGAAATCATTAGATTATTTTTTTTATACATTCCTATTTTTATTTGTTTAGATTACCAGGATAATATGAATGGGCACAACTGCTTTTCATCACAGGTATTGGGAGAAAAATTCCATGTGAACACATTATAATATGCAGTGAATAATAACATATTATATTCATAGATACAGTGATAGAAGCATTGGGAGTTACTGAATATATTACAATAATCAGAGAGCAGTGACTATTACATTCACAGAATATAAGAGCAGAGGCATGTTGGTGGTTATGTCATATCATAAATGATGTACAGTACATTATCCATAATATATTAGTACTAGTTATCAATAGCAGACTGATTTACTATATTCTTCAGGAGGAAGCAAAATTATGCAGTATAACTTTCCTGAATGCTCAGCCATTCATTTCTGAACCCTGTTTTATCATATTGAGTATTACAGGTAGTGACAGAAGATATCCTGGCAAACAATAAGCAAAGGCAGGAAATCAGTCATGGGATGCATGTATATGCACACACACAATTTTGGGGAATCAGTAATTCACCTGTCACCATGCTTTTGGGATGAGGGAAGAAGTAAGAGTTTACACAGAAAACTCATATGAACATAAGGAAAATATGAAAACTCTACAAGGAAGGCAATACTGCTGGGAAATGGACCAGGTAACTATGTGCTGTATGGAGTACTGTGGACATATTTATCAAAAATACCTAAAGAGAGCATTCTCCATGGTGGCTCACATTCAATTTCACATCTTATGATTCCAGATTTTAAGGTTCCTTCTTCATCCATGGTCACTGTTTGGAATTTGCATGTTCACCCATACCTGTAGATTTTCTCTAGGCACTTTTGTTTTCTCCCATTTTATAAAAAAAAAAAAACATACTGGTCGACTGGTTACATCAAACTGTCCTAGTACACATTGCAGTTAGCTTTACAACTGGGATCTGATTTGTGACTAAACGGTAGGAAATCTGAGAAATTATATGTTTGCTTACCCAGGATAACAAATCAATAAATTTAAAAACTTAAATGAAGTTCATTTCATTGAATTATGCATCGAAATACCTAGACATGTCTGTTTTCACATGGATCTAAAATAGCAGTAAAGTGTTTTAGATGGTTAAAGCAAAGTGAGACCTCATGATATTATCTGTGTGAGGAGCTGCTGTTTTAAGTAAGTTTACTTTTAATGTTTGGTTTATTTTGATATCACATATCTTAAGCAAGCAATAATGCCTGACAGGGTGTGTGTTAATGTGTAATTAATGCCTGCCCATGGGTGTTATGAGGCCCAACACCACAGGCAGAGGGCCTCTAAACCCCTGCAAGGGCATTAATTACACATTAACACACACACTGGAGGGCATTAATGTAGTTAGAGAATCGTCTCTCTCTAAAATTGTTGTGTTTTACTTGCTTATTTATTTTAAGTACTATATTATTTTTTTATATATTTTTAATGTAAAATAGTTCCTCCGCCTAATGTTTCAAACTTGCTGTAGTATATGTTAATGGTGTTGGAGGAACCATTTATATCAAACATATATAAAAAATAATAAGCAAGTGAAACACAACAAATTTACATACAGCCCATTCTCTCTCCCACACACACATACACAGTCTCTTCTGCTTTCACTCACGTACATATACACACACAGTCTCCTATGCTTTCATACACACATTCGCTCACACAAGATCGCTCATGCTTTCTCTCAGTCTCTCTCTTGCACACATACACACACACACATTCGTGCGCACACAGTCTCTCTGCTTTCATGCACGCATTCACTCACACGTAGACAGAAACATAAACACATACTTTTCTGTTGCACTTGATCGATTGCTTTCTCTCTTACTCACATACATGCATACACACTCACACACATGCTTTATTTATTTATTTATTTTTTTTATTTTACACTCACTAACCAGCAAAAGCACTGCTTAGTGAGTGTAAAATAACGGCTCGCTCACTCTCACTTTCACTGACATGCACGCATACACTCACAGACAGACATAAACACACACACACACACACACACACACACACACACACACACACACACACACACACACACACACACACACATAATTTTTTGTTGTTGTCTTCATTTTTTATATTTTACACTCACTAAACAGCAAAAACGCTGCTTAGCAAGTGTAAAATAATGGCATCTATTCTGTTTTCTCAGTCCGAGCTCCACGGTGGCTTGATATGCTACTGTGAAGCGGCAGACATGTTGTTCACCAGCCATTACTTGTACATTAATAGCCTGGTGGAGAACGTTCACTTCAATCAGGGTACTGATGTACAGTTTGCCCATTGTCTAAAGTTACATAATAGCTTGTTGATGAAAAAGTGCAGTTTCTGTTTCTGCATATTAGCATTTTTATTAATTCTGTTTTGTTTTTATCATTATATTGATGCATATACATAGAAAAGAACATAAGGGAATAGACTGTGCAGTATTCTATATAGGTAGGACTAACCTTAAATCTTTGTAGATATGAGACACATCCAGGGTTATGAGGTGATTGTTGTGGCAGTAGTATTTCCCTGAAGTGGGTTCTGCTGATACTCCCTCCTTGGTACCTGTGCAACTGTATATTTCTTCTAGAACATTTTCAGTGTGTTTATTCACCTTGTTTATCACATTTAGCAAGTTCCTGTTAGAATAATCTCTAATACTCTCTCCCACAAATTCTAAGATCCACCAGCAACACATCTCTCTTCAAAAAAAATCCTTAAAACACCTGTTCTCACAGTGGCTATGCTCTTGTACCAGCTCCTCACACTCCATAACTTAACCTCTTTCTTTCTCCCACTCCTCAACTTGACCTCTTCCTCTTCTCCCACCACCACCTCCACTTCACTCCTTCTTCATCTTACATACCTCCTTAATCCTTCCTATTTCCTGAGTAATAATCTTTTGCTACTATTACCTATACTGGCAGTATAATTAGAGAGTCTTATTTATGGCTGTATTGCCTCTTTGCCTTTGTTTATACTGTCAATAACCTACTTTATTGTCATCTCTTGTTGTACATGATATATTTGTTGTTGTTTGTATAAATCACTGTGGAGCTTTTCTCCTCGGGCCTCCACTGAAAATGGACACTTGCCCAGTGGCCATCCTGGTAAACAAATGCAAATAAATAAATAAATAATATAATATAATGAAGGGGACAGTGGACAATTATAATCAATGGTATCTTGGAGCTTGTCTGTCTGGGACACCTTTGTCTTAAGCTCCCTTATCAGTCTTTCAACCTTTTCTTCTTTGAACTTCAGGTCTTCCTCTTTCTTTCACAGCTCCTCCTCCAGCCTCAGTACTTTGTCTTGGAGGTTCTGTAGAATAACTGTTACAGGTTCTTTTGTGACTGATTGTGAAAAACTGTCCTCTACTTTTGGGGCCTTAACAGTACCATTACCCATCGCCTGTATCTGGAACATTAAAGTTCAGATTAATGTTGGTTTTCAGAGTAGCTTTGCTGTCTGTTTATTTTGACTGTGCCGGTGTGCATGTTCAGCTTAATGTTCAGAATATGACATCATCTTCCCCATCACAATTCAGTATAACAATCTGCAAATCATAAGAAAGAGCATGTAAAGCTTGTTTCAGGAATAAAATCAACATTGAACAATGTGTCTCAAGAATGCATTCATAAAAGAGACAAAGGAAATAAATGCACACCGAATGTGAAAAAAAATTGTTTCTCATTGTACAATCGGTGTTAGCAGAATGCAAGTATAAGAGGTACTGAGTGACTAGAGAACTATCATACTTAACGTATAAATGGTGAATATGATTATTTCCTTCCACGTGATTTTATAAAGAGCACTGGTCAGACTTAAGGGGCTACATCTGTTGGCTCTGATATGAAATCCTGTTGTGATATGGTAAGAGTGTAGTCTGTTTACAGGTCATGGATCTCTCCATATGTAACATATTAGGTAATAATATTAACAGGGGTTTATTTAGGTTTTTCTTGAGTCTGTAAGGAAAGCATGGTTTTAATTTCATTTGTAGCAATAGTTATATTTGTAATTACAAGAGGGATATCCTTTTAATTACTTTTAAAGCAGCAGTTATAATATTTGTAGTTAGATAAGGAATATATTATTTTCTTACTTCTATTGTATGCTGATGTATGCCATTGTGTATTGTGAAGTTTCAACAAAGTGTCTTTGCAACTCCATGAACTGTGTTCTGTGGCTTGGTGATCACATCAGTGTTTATTGATAATGGGTTATTTTACAAAATTTTCCCTTTCTAAAGTAGTGAATACCTCAGTACTGATTTTAATGTTTGAGATGAAGCTAAGTTCATAGTTAGATAAAGAAGAGTTTATATAAAATGTAAAGATCTGAACATTAATTTAGACTTGTTTTTATGACTAGGACAATTTTTGAAAGCAATATAGTAGTATCTTTTTTCAGTTGTGCATCTTATTAATGTAATGATGCCATCAGCATTTCTTTTTGTTGACTTTGCCTGCATATTTGCATTTTACCAGAAACAATTCATGGGTGCAGAAAGTGATACTATTACACAGCCATCTCATTGGTGCAGGGGTAGGGAGTATGCCTGAGAAGCTGGTAACTTAGTGGACAGCACCTACTAGGAATAATCCTTTCATACAAAATTAAGTGCTTTTATTCATCAGATAGAACACATACTTTATTCTGATTAAGTGGGTATTATAAGGGATGAATAAAATCACTTTCCTTTTATGAAAGTATTATTCCTGGAAGAAAAAAAAAAACAAGTGGTGCTACTAAAGGCACTCCAGTCAATAAAACAAAAACAAAATAGTGGATGTGCCACCACGGTCTTCCTCATAGAGCAAAGGCAACCTTTAATGGAAAACAAAAAAATACTTAGAATACAAATGAGCAGGCAAAAGGATTAGGATCTGAAGAAGTCTATGGCTAAAAGCGCTAATCCTTTCGTACTGCTCATTTGTATTCTAAGTGGGTTTTATTGTTTTCCATTAAAGGTTGCCTTTGCCCTACGAGGAAGACCGTGGTGGCATGTCAGTTATTTTTTTTTGTTTTTGTTGAAAATGTCATTAGCCAACAATAGATTTGGACTCATCATCACAGCATGGACTGGGCATTTTAAATGCTAGTGCCTGCATTGTATTGATTTGATCAGCATGGATCTCTGACGTGGACTGGGCATTTTCAGTGCTAGCACCCACATTATATTGATTTGATCAGCATGGATCTATGGCATTAATTGGGCGTTTTAAATGCTAGTGCCTGCATTATATTGATTTAATCAGCATGGATCTCTGGCATGAATTGGGTGTTTTAAATGCTAGTGCCTGCATTGTATTGATTTGATCAGCACAGATCTCTGGCATGGACTGGGCATTTTAAATGCTAGCACCCACATTATATTGATTTGATCAGCATGGATCTCTGGCATGAACTGGGTGTTTTAAATGCTAGTGCCTGCATTGTATTGATTTGAACAGATAGCTGCACTGTTAGAATTTGGAGTCCTCTATCAGTGAGCAATAAAGATCATTTTGATGCTTGTAAATAAAATATAATTTTGATAATTTTAAATAAATTGTTTAAGCGTCTGCCTTGGTGTCTTGTGTCACTTCTTCTCAACAGTATTAACCTCAGATTCTAGATAATGGGCCATAACAGTTGGTTAGTATGACCAGATGAACTCTAAGCTGGCTCTCCCCACATAAAGAGGTCCTTAAATTACTTCACAGTTTCAATCAGTGTGTGTTGAATTAAATATTCACTCTTCAATCTATGTCTCCTAAGCTCAAAAGGCTAGTTTTTGACAAAGACAATGTATGGTAGTGTCCTATCATATTATATGTAGTACCACTGAGATTAGTTACTTATGATCAATTTCTAGTCTTCAATTATTTCCTTGACTTTTGGATTCTACGTGTTCTTTTACAAATTTTGAAATCTGAAGCATTGTCCCTCATCCCTTCAGCGATTAAATGAGGTAGACCACAAAAATTATATGCATTTTGGATCGTTAATAGGTTCATATGTACTTACTAGGCTACTGATCTGTAAGAATGTTAAGAAAACAAACCTTACATTCCCATGGTAGTGTTTAGCCCTTATATTTTGTATACCAATAACCCAGACAAAGACAGAACAAGGATATGTTGGAATATTTACATGCTGCAAGCTTTCAGTAATCACAAGAGATGTCAATATCCTCCTAACAGAGGAAAACTTCTTAACCATTTAATTTCTTGGTGAGATTTATGACATTTTGCAAAACTACATGCATTTTTCTTTTCACCTTGTTCATTTTTCATTTTTTCTTTTATTTTGTGATCTAAAGAAGTCTAAAATTATGAGGGTAGAAAATTCCTCTTTAGTACTCAAACTCCTTGTGGACAGAGGTTAAATTTATTGCAGGTACAGCACTTTGGCTGATTGCCAATTTCACCAAAAGCTGAGAAGCAGACTACCCTACCTTTGATATTTTCTTAGCACTTTAATCTACATTTCATATATAGTTTCTCAGGTCAAACTATTCCCACTACCAAATAAATCTACTTAAATTCTTAATGCAGTCATGTGATCAACATTTTAAAAGTGATATTAAAATGTAGATTACAACAAAACTGCAAGACAGATAATGTAAAAAGAGGATATAAAATGGAAAAAAAAAATAAAACAGCAGTAAACTGGATAAAAAAGTAAGAGTTTAATATTTGAGAAAACAGTAATAATGAAATAGCACTACCTCAACTTCAATATATTTGAACAATTTAGATTCTCATTGATATTAGCTGTTATTTTTTGCTTGAAATCTCAAACGTCAGTGAAATTCACATAATTCTAGAATACTGTTATAATCATCACCGCTAGGGTCAAGTTTAAACTGTTCTAGCACTACAAAAAATAAACTTCTTAAAATTCTAGCATTACAAGCTATACTTACACAAAGCACTAGTCATATTTTTTTCTTGATTGCATAACTGTTCACCTACCCTAGTTAACAGTTTCCTGCCAGTCTTACCAACACAGAAGCTGTCACAGCTCAAACAAATTGCCAGGAAAATAACATCACTGGAGTTATAGGTGTAATGATTGTCTGCACCATTGTTTTTCCAAATGAGTTAATAACATATGTGGGCTGTTTCTAAAAATCTACATGAAGGTCAAAAGCTACAAGAAAAATTTCCATTTGGTTTCTCTGTGACAACAGCTTTTCAGTGCCCTTGTCTGAAGGAACTGTTTGTGGTCCTTACCTCTTTTATTAGTAAAAAGTGGAGTGATGCTAGTAACTTGGTAAAGTACACTGTTTACCAATATGATGGATTGTCTTAAGGTAAATCTGAATACCATTTTAGGCATAAAGGAAGAATTAGATCTCAATGAAATGTTATATCTATGGAAGATGAGATAAAACTGACCCACCATATAAGCTTGCAAGCCAGATATTCTTCTTGCAGATGTCAGAGCAATCAGCAAAACTGTTTCCATGTTAAGAACTTTAAGTAAGCCAGATTAGCTGCTTCAAACAGAGCATGTGCTAACTTCTCTAACACAAAATTAAGATCAAGGAAAAACTATCAGTTTTCTTGGAGGCCTCTTATGCAAAACTCCTTTCAATAACATTTTGACATGAGACTGCATTGGAAGAGGAGGATCCATTGACAGACATGCCAAAATGGCCAATAAATGAACCTTGATAGAATAGTAAGACAGGCCATAGCATAATAATTCATACGAATATTGTAAAACCAGAGAAACGCTAGCCCTGAATGAGTGCTGGTTCTTTTCTTAGCACAATCTAGAAAAACATTTCTATTTGCTAATATATTATTTTCTCTTAGCAGGCTTTCTTGCCTTCATTAATACCTGATGTACATCCTCAGAAAACATGTGCCAAAAAGGGTTTAAGACCTTATGATCTAGGCAGTCAGTTGCAATTGCTTGTAGTCAGGCTGTATTAAACACCCCTGATCTTGTCTGAGTAAATCCAATCTGTGAGAAAGCTTGTGGTAATTGTCCTTAGAAATTCCAAAAAGAAGGAAGAACCACTATTGCCTGGGTCAGAAGAGATTCATCACAGTGATCTTTGGGGATTCTTTCTGAATTTTCAGAAGTACTCTGGATATCAATGCAAAGGGTGGAAAAGCATACAGAAACATTCCTGTCCAAGGAAATGAAAAGGCAACTGTCTTCCAGGTCTTCTTGCATGGAATCCTGGAACAGAATTTTGCCAGCTGATTGTTTAGAGAGGAAGCAAAAAAGTATATCTGAGGAATTCCTCACAACCAAATCAAATCTCAGAAAATCATCTGAATATGATTCAGTTTCCATTCATAAGGGTCTGCCTGGTCCTGCTTAACCTGTGCAATACAGTTTTTTCTTTGACATAATATAAGATGCCTGTAAAATGAGATTGCACTGTAAAGCTACTTCCCATGCTAACATGGCTAGTCTGCATAGTAGGGTAAGATCTGGTTGCCTTTTGCTTGTTTATCTTCCACATCATTGTGGTATTGTCTATAAATACTTGATAAGGTCCCTGGGGCTTCAAATGATTAAGTGAGTTGAAAGCATTTACAAGAGCTAACACATCTTTTTTTATATTTATATGTTATGGTCAGTCTTTTTTCTCTCAAAGACCCTGCACTTTTATTTTATTTTGCTTTTGATTACTGGGTTTGTCCAACTGGGTTTAGTCAAAAAAAAAAACCTTTCAGCAGAAGCCTGGGGAGAAAAGCTCTGACATATTACAAACATTTTTGAAAATACATTTAGTAATATACATGAAAAGAAGTTAAATAAGTTAAATAATATACATTAACAATTTCACATACATTTGCTGATTAGATTATATTCATATGAAAGTTGAAGCTGCTATTATATTATAAAAGATACTTACGGACTAGTAGATTTTAAATATTGAGCATTTAAAGAGGTATATTAGTGGATTTGTCAGTTAGATAGGAGATCATGCAATTAGTGCTTAGAAATTCAAAGAAATTGAGATGAAGGATAGAACTACAAAGGGCAGAAAATGTTGATAATGTAGTTTAGTGTTGGGGAACAGAACAGTTTCATATACAATTTTATATATATATATATATATATATATATATATATATATATATATATATATATATATATATATATATATATATAGATCTAGGATGTTTGCTCGAGTGAGCAAACGTCCTAACCCATAATAACCAAACACACTTTAACGAAAATGCTTTTATTGAAAAAGTGCTTTCATTAAAGTTTGTTACAAAAAAATAAAATAAAACACTACATTTACATTTTAAAAGGGGGGCTTCCCCCTGCACCCCCCCATGTGGTGGGCTGTGCCCCCACCCCCCACTTTAATATTCTCCCTCTGAGACCACACTACAGTGGGGAAAAGGGAAATTTCCCTTACCCGCACCATAGTACAGCCTCGGCAAAAGGCATACTTACGCGAAAGTAGTTCTTCGGTGAAAAGCACTTTTGTGTATGTATGCCTGGCCGTTTGGGTTTCTGTTGTTTGCTCACTTGAACAAACATCCTAGATCCATATATATATATATATATATATATATATATATATATATATATATATATAAAAAACTATCATAAGGCTTATATTAATAGTACAGAAGTGGGGATGAGCAGTGTGTCACAAAATAATGACTATAGCTGGGAGATGCTATTAAAACTATTCAGACATGGATGAAGGGTGGTTGGGGGTATAGGATTCTGAAAGAAGAGAAGAGAAATGGTTTGATGATGTGGCAAGCTGGAGATAAAAGTGGCATTTATCCTGGAGATATACAGCAGCAGACCACTAATTTGATTGTGAAATTTTAGTTGTGTTTAAATGAGTTTGCATTCTGAATGAATTTCACAGGTAGTAGGATGTGGTTCCATAATTTCCTCATACAATGCCGCAATCTCTAGGCACCCTTACTCTGTCTAGGTAATTCCAATCTTCTATCCCAGTTCAAAAGAATAATTTCCTTAGTTACAGCATTTGCTCCATCAATAATTCTGACAGAGTACTCTGTAGGGATTTTTTTTTATATTTGCTAAGTCTTTATACTACATAAAACATGTTCCCAGTTTCTTCTTTCTTCCACATTGTACCTTAAACAGTTGCTGTCTACCTAAGGAAAACTTCTTTGAAGTCTGCTTAACAAAATTTAAGGTTGAGATACTTAAAGAGTGGACAGAGAAGTTTAAATCTATTTTGGGTAAAAGTCAATTGCTGTTCTCTGGAATAGAAAATGAAGGTGATGGAAATAAAAACAATTGTCAAAAGGCTATGGTCCTACATTATAGTGAGGGCTCTGAAACATTTAGAAAAATTATAAAACTTTCTCTAACATAGGGAATTAAAGTGGCAACTAAGGTTAAGTGCATCTACAGAACTGTGTATGAACGAATGTATTTCTATCTTAAGTGCTTTAAAATTAAGGAGAGCTAAGTTATAAATTTTAGGAAGCATAAGTTACTGGACCGGCATTATATCTTAAGTGAATGTTAGTTCTACTAAAGAAAATATGGTACAAATTTACATAAAAGGCAACTGGAATATGTTTTGTAAAATTTTACGTAAAGTATATCAAACTAATTGATGTGCAGTTTTAGACTGAAAAGCATATTGTTTCTGAATGTTTAATAGCACATACATATATATGCGTTTGTGTGTATGTGTGTGTATGTATATATATAGTGTGTATGTATATATATATATATATATATATATATATATATATATATATATATATATATATATATATATATATATATATATACACCCACACACACACACACACACACACACACACACACACACACACACACACACACACACACACATACGTATATTAATCACATGTAAGTTATGTACATAGAGTTGTGCATTACAAATCAGTGGAGATGTTTTAATTGGGTGTTTGTTAATTATATAAACTATGGATTTGATTTGTATTTTAGCTGTGTTGAAGTCCAAGACAAGAAGGAATAAATGTGCTTAACCCATGTGTCAACTGAGTGACTATTTGTATGTGGATTACAATAAACTATCAACTTAATCAAGCAACTTATTCCTGATAATTATTACATCTTTGTACACTTGTTGGTTTAATTACCCAAATATTTCCTTATTTTCTTTTTATCATTCTTCAGTTGTTCCTCTTCTTGTTCTGTGAGACTTCATTTATTCTGTAATGCTTTAATCTTTGTTAGATCCTCTAAGTAATTCCTATTACTTCTTAACCAGATATATTTCTCTTTTATTTCTATCCCATTTTAAACTCCCTTTTCTTTTTATCCCACTCACCAGATACTCCTTCTGAAAAAATATCTTTCTTCCCTAATCACATAATTCCCACAACCAGTTCCTTAAATTCCTTTGTTTTTAACAGGCAGGTGGGAAAGGACCAGTGTGTCATTTGTACTTCATTACCCAACATTTATTTTTAGTTTTTTTTTGGTGCATTATCTGAAATAGTTACTAGATGTGTGTCAAATCTTTCAATTAAATACACATGTTCCTGTGAAATATAATTTCTATCCAGTCTAGTCCAGTTATTGTACCTTGGGGAATAATGAATAATATGTAAATTCGGTCCACGTTCCTACTATGGAATTCACACCTTCCATACCAAGTATTATTATAAGTTTCTTCAGAAATCTGTCTTCTTTTGTTGTATTTTCCTTTCTAGGCCCCCCTGATTAATTCTCACTGTTGCAAATCAAGGTTCAGTCCCTACCTATAAGTAATATTCCCTGCTGAAAGATGATTATTTTTCCCCAAATTTTCAAGTTCCATAATAGCAGTTTTTGGTAGAGTATAGATATATACCAACGTAATCCTCCTCCCTTGACCATAGCTTTTTACTACTACAAATCTTATCATTATTGCCTTTTTATTCATCTTTTTTCACCACTGGAACTTCTCTAACAATCAGTATTATTATTCCCCTTGTCCTTTGTCCATTATGTTCTGCTGAATACGCATCCTGAAATCCTTCTTTTGTCAAATTCACATGCCCATTTCTTTCCAAATGTGTCTCCTGCAGCATTGCTATTTGCTGTCAGCATTTCTTAATATAATTCAGTATTCTTTCCTTTTTGTCTACACTGCAAGGCCATTTACATTCCAAGATGCTATGGACTGAGTAGCTATTATGATGAAAAGCTGTTGTCCCCACCTACTATATGTGACGATTTATTTAATTTGTATTTATAATTTTTGTCATATATGCACACGCTCATGTTTGGAAGGCTGAGCTTTTATACTGTTTTTTCTTCTTATTGCTATTTTAACTTTTGTTTTAATGTAAACCATCAAACAAAAAGCTAAATACATTTCATAACATCTCCATCACCTATTAACTTCAAAAAACAAATGAATTTTAACCCTCCAAACAGGGGCAATTACCCTGAATAGACAGCCACAGGCATAATATAATCTAAAATTAAGGTTACTCATTCTAAAATACATGTTACAGCCTGCATTCCCACTTAGACTGAAAGCTGTGTTTTCTTTTCTCATCTCTATTCCCATCCTAGATGTGAGAAATAGCTTGTATACTTTCAGAAAACACAGATTTTTAGCCCTAAGAAAAAGTGCACTGGAATTCTTTAAATAAAAATAAATTGTCCACGGTTTTATTAAAAGCATTAAAGTATTAAGGCTGCTGGGGAGGCTACTATCTCTCATTCACTTACCATAATTTCTAACTTTATTTTTTACTCAACGTCATGTCATTGTGCCTTTAAATTTTGCATTTACCTCAGCAAAAAATGTTGAGAACTCTGAAGATTAATTGCTTGTACCTGTAGACAGCTTGTCTCTATTTAGAAGTAGTAAGTAATGAAAAAACAAAAACAGCTACAACTTGCAGATACTTGAATGAATCTTTGCAAATTTCAGAAGAGAATGCACCAAATTCCTCTGATTAACTACTTTCAGCTGCAGACTTTTTGTCTGTCACTGAGAACATTTGTTAATGGAAAAAAGTTATTATCTTTGCATATTCAAGATTAGTATTTCCATTGCTTTAATAATTTTTCCTTGTTTTCAAACCTATTTGCTTGCATAAAATGTGTTCATATCTTAAGACAAGGACATTAATCTAGACATACAACCTTGTGAAAATAAGGGAAATTATCTTAGTTGTACATATACTACAAACTCCACAATAACAGCACTATTGATAGCATTATATGAACTTATGTTTGTCTTTGTTCAGCCTTTCTTCTCATTTATACTGTAAAATCAATATTTCTTAAAATAAAAAATACTTTAATATGTTTAACATATACAACAGTCACTTAAAAGACTACCCCAATACATTTAAAATACTGCTGACTGCACACTATACAAATCTGATTTAAAATATAACATGGAGTTTATATTACAAAAATGTTTTATGCAAATATTAGTAAGAGCATTTTTTTACTTACAGTTACTTCTTTTTCCCTTTCTAAACATTAAAGACATAAAGTGTGATATATCACTTACAGTCTACCCTCAAGTTTAACAAAGTTAACAAGAGTCCATTTTATTCTCAGCCACTTTAATTTGCAAAGCCATATTTCATAAATGTGATTTATGTTTTATAATGTTGCATTTATTCATTAATTTTACTGTTGTTAGTGTTCTTGATCATCTCCATCTCCAAACACTAGACTATGACTCAAGTCCAAGGTACTCCTGATTCTTCTGGACACTTTCTGTGTTTTTTTTCTCTCTTTCAAACATTTTTTTGAATACTAGAAAAGGTTTCATTGGCATAATCTCTTTATGAACGTTACTGTCAGAAGAATGAGAAGCAGGGTCCCCTTTACTTACTCTCTCACTTATTGTTGAATAAACTTTTGTATTTCACTCTTATTGTATTTTGCATCAAAAATGTCTTTGAAACTCCTGGAAAAATACTCTGGAAAACAGCTGGATGCAGCAGCTTGAATCTCACACCTGCCTCTCAACGTTCCCCGATTGCTGGGATAAAGTTGCTTCTCTTCTGCCTGGTGTACAGTGAATAATCAATTTCTACAAGCACTCTGCATTCTCCAGGTTTTAGTACTTTTCCTTCTGATGCAATTTTGTCAGGATCAACTCTTTCTGCTGGTATGATTGCATATTTACTAATACAGTTTTTGGCTGCTTTCTCATGGCCAGGTTTGGAGCATACACTCAGTGTGCCCATTTAATTATCAAATAATGCTCTGGAACACCAGTCCAGTTGCTTATCTATGCTTTCATAAAATTAATACTGTATTTTCCTTCTCTTTTCCCTGGTACAGCAGAACACCTCAGGTTTTCTCTGTGTACTATGTCCTCTAACTCTATTTTTTTAAACAGCTCTTCTTGAGACGCCTCATATTCAGACAGCTTTTTCTTCATTTTAGCTCTGATTTTGTTAGCTTCATCAGTTCATCTGAATAGCTAGTTAAAGCTTCTTCAATTGTTTCAAGTGTTTCGATATTTGAGCTGATATATTCCTTCAACGTTTCATTTTTTTAATCACCTCTGAGTACATTTGATTTTTTCCCCTCCAAATTGCTGGAAGCCATCTCTTGAAGCAAAACTGAAGTGCTTTTTGCTTAACAGCTGTGAAATCTTTCCCAGACAGTGTCTTCTATTCACCTTTTCTGGTTGATTTTCTTTCAGGTACTCCAAATGTCTTACTTGTTGGCATCCAGGCAGTGTCCTTACTAGCCAGTAATGGAATTTTTTTACAAAAACAGTTTAAATGGCACTTCATTTTCTCAGTTTCTGTTTTAACACTAGGAGACCAGAAATTAAGCTGTTGATCCATGTGCAGCCACATGGGAAGAGTCTTAATCTGTCTGCTTTATTAGGTCATCAGGCTGACTGTCAGGGAAACTACAGGCAGTAAAAAAATATCCTCCAAGTTTGACTGAACTGGAGGAACAAGAGAAAGTTTTGGAAGTTCTATTTGTAATAAATCAGAATATTTTCTTTGGACTGAGAGACTTCAATATTCACCCAATGGAAACATTGGTGCAACCTAGAAATAGTCAAAAGAAGAGACTCCCAAACAGGGAGCAAATAACCCACTCTTCAAACTTGAAACCAATAAACAACCAATACTGTCAAGGAAAATAGAAGTCAACCAGACAGTTTATTAGCAGCATACAAAAACACAAAAACACACTTTAACCCAGGTTTCATCCTCAAAATAAGGACTTCTTCAGAACAATAAATGAAATCCAGTTCACATTTAAATAACCAACTCTTACATCACTAATTGTTGTCATTATTCAATAATACCTAATTAAACAATAAATTTCATTGCAAATATCATTGCAATTGACTTAAAGGATCCACACTGCATCACATTAAATGATAAATATAAAACTTGATTTATATATACTAATAAAATAAATCCACAAGTATGAAATATGTAAAATAAATAAATATATACATATTATATTAAACGTACACTATCCTGTGCAAGTAGCATCAGACAAAAGTGGTTGTGACCAAACTGGATGTGATATCCCAATGCATTATATGCACTAACATTTTTATAAAAATACCTTAAAAATACTTGATATATATAAATTAATGAACAATACATAAATATACACAATAAATTCATCCTAAAATATGTCTTAACTTTAAAATAGGGGCTATACTAATATATTCGTTAATACCAGGACTAATTTGGGCATTTAACCTTAACTGCCACTTCAATTCACATACATCAAGGTGAATATCTAATACCTTGCCTTGTAAGGTCTTTTTTCACCTACTGAATTATACAAAACTTAAATTCATGGTCTACATTGCCTAAAATATGTCTAGCCAATGCATTAGTGGCTTTTCCATGTTTTATATCCAGTATATGTTCCTTAATTCTCTCTCTGAAATGTCTGGATGTTTTTCCCAACATAAAGGGCGAGACATTTTTGACATTGTGTGATATAGACCACATTATGTATGTAACAATTAAAATGTCCTGAAAGGTGAACCATTATATGGTTAACTTTTATACAATCCTTAGTAACCATAATGAACTTACATGTACTACACCTTCCACATTTAAAATTACCAAATTCTCTTCCTACGAGGTCTATTTTAAGCTCTGACTCTCTCTGTAAAATTTGTTTGAAAGTTTTATCTTTGTGAAAAACAAACTTAGGGACCACCCCACTTTAGTATGTACATGTTTATCTAATATAAAAAAAAAAAAATTTTTCTCAACCATCGCCATAAACCATTCCACATCTTGATTGTATGTGATAACAAAAATCATATTCTCAGTATGATTAAATTTACACATATTTACATCATTTTTTAATTTGTTACCTTGATTACTATTAAGTATAGCCTGATAAAACCCTGTCTTCCTTTTATGTACAACTTCTTTCTTAATATTATTACACAACTCATCTGGGTAACCCCTTTTCATAGTGATCATAAAATCTAACTCCTGTATAAATGCATCACTGTCACTCACCATTCTAGCTGCTCTTACCATTTGCCCTTTAATAATGGCTCTTTTTTGATGGTAGGGGTGCCCACTATGAAAATCCAAATATGAACTGGAAAATGTACTTTTCCTAAAAATATCATACTTGAAACAAATTTTAACCCTATCAATAGTTAAATTAATATCCAAATATGAAATACTATCCTTGCTAAAATTATGTGTAAATTTAAAAAAATCAACAGTATTATTAATATAATTAATAAACGCATCAAGTGTTTCACAACCACCTTCCCATACAATAAAGATATCATCCAAATAGCGTATATATCATGCAATATAATCATAATAGATGGATGTAAAAACAAATTCCTGTTTCCAATAAGCCATGATATCATTTGCATATAGTGGCACAGGAAAATAATTTTCTTGGGTGGCAAAAGCCAGGGTACCTTTTTGACTGGGCTTGTATAGGTCCCAGGGCCAATAGGCTAGTACCTACCTATGAACCTATGAACCTATATATGGGGGCACATGCTGACCCCATAGCTACTCCTGTTATCTGTTTAAAAAATTTCCATAAAAATAAATATAATTATTTTGTAAAACGATTTCCGAGTCTTATAAAAACATTCACTTGATATTGATCAAACAACTTAGTTTTATTTAATTGAATTTCTAACCAGCTCAAACCTATATCATGGGGAATAACAGTGAATACATTACATACATCAATAGTTAGAAACATGGTATCATCATTAATATTTAACCCTCTTATTTTAACCAAAAAACTCCATGAATCTTTAGTTATATATTCAAATACTTTTAGGCCCTTTTGCATATGTTGATCTAAAAATTGACTTATAAAATTTGTTTTACTTCTTTTCCCATTCACTATCAGTCTAAACTGAATGTTATTAAGGCCTTTATGTAGTTTTGGAACACCAAACATGCTACTTACTACTGGAAAAGGATTTTTTAAAAATTCATATTCTATTTCATTAAGCTGTCCTTGATACAACATATCATCTAAAAGCAAATCTATTTTTTGATGACTAATGTTAATTTCATTAATACTGGTCTCTGTGTAACTGTCACCCATCAACATATTCATCATGGCATTGTTATAATCCATCCTCTCAATTATTACTACGCCATTCCCTTTATCGGGTTTCATAATCCGTATATCTTTATTTTTCACTAATGTATTCAATAAATCAACTTCATCATCAGTTAAATTAGAATACCCACTTTTATAAAACCTATTCATGTGTTCCCTGATATCCATTTCACATACCTTTTCAAATAAGGCTACAGTCTGATTCATTAAAGGGTTAAATTGACTAGGTTTTTTCAAAAAATTACTGTTTGTCTACTTTATTGTCAGAAAACCGCATTCTAAGGTTCATTTTCTGAGTGAAAATCTTAAGGTCAATTAACATTTCTGTAATATTGCCTTTCCGACAAGGGACAAATGTAAAACCTTTTGACAATAAATTTGCGTGTTCAACATCAAAATCATACTTAGTGTAATTATATACCTTAAAATCATCATAAGTGTTACAAATCACTTTTGGGTTACTCAATTCATTAAATTTAGATGCCCCTTCCATTTGATTAACTCGTAATTCCACTAACAGACTAATTTCATTATTCTCAGCACAATTAAAAACTTCACTATAATTACTATCAGATATTACTACACCACCAGTGTGATAGACACCATGTGAATTACAACCAAGACTTCCACGGTGGTGCAGCGGTAGCATTGTTGCCTCACAGCAAGAGGTTCTCCCGTTCGATTCTCGGCTGGAGTGCAGGAAGTGCCTTCTGTGTGGAGTCTGCATGTCTTCCCCGTGGTTGGGTGGCCGTTCAAAAGACATGCGTAAATGGGCGTGCCTTCATTGAAGGTTGAACGTCAAGCTGGCACCTCGATGTCCATGAAAATCTACTGCCAATCATTAGCGGACTGGGGTTCCGCTGTGGCAACCCCTAACCGGGAAAAGCCGAAAGACACATACTTATTAGTGTCTATACTATCTTCTAAATAACTATTGAACATAAATAAGTTTTCATTGTCATACACACTCACATTTAAACAATTATCCAGTGAGCTATTGTTAACAACATTAATCGATTGATTTGTATTTGCATAAACTGTCTGGTTGACTAAATGACCCACTCTTCTCAGAATTTAAATCAAAAGCTTAAGGAGAGAGAACTGCATCTGTACCATCACAATCCTTTACAGATTCCATTTTTAACCTCTTCAGGAAAGGAGCAATCCCATTTGATTTTACCAGAAACTATCTAACAAGAAGGGTCAAGAGCCTGTAAAAGACTCTTAGCCAAGCCCAATAAATTACTCCTGCCCAGAGTAACTGACATAGGAGAAGCTACTTGTTTAGTTTTTCTGCCTCATTTTGTCTGAAAATTGTGGAAAACGAGCCAGTATTGCCAGAAACCACTTCTCCTGGGATGGACATAGCATTCTGGCTAAGTAGGGGCATATTCCTTGACCCTTTTCCCATGACAGACAGAATTGGCTTTCCATACCTCTCAACCTCTTAAAGCAAGAAATCTGGACAAAGCCATACATAATGGGGGGATAAAGCCCAAAAAATATTGACAATTTTTAAATATTGCTCTTACAAACTTAGAAAGTTGATAAGAGAACAGGTTTTGCATTAACATACATTTTCTGAAGAGTACAAAATCTGAAACTCACATGTCTGTCATTATTTTCTGACTTCAGTCCTTACTAATTTGTCAGAAAACCAAAATTTTATGAGGAATAGACCAAAATATGAGGTAAAAATCTGGACATTCTGCGAAAATCTGTACATTTGAGAGGTATATTGCTCCCCCTTGTTCTCTGAGGGGAGCCTAATAACCACAGTGGGCATGGCTAATCCCTAGTCCATGCTGGATGAATGGACTACACAAGAAAGATCTAAAGAAAAAAGATTAATGGTATGAGGAACCAGCTTTGGCCACAGCAGAGTTACTCACTTGTGGCTGAGGCAAATTACCAACCTGCTCCAGGGTCAAAAGCTGCTTAGCAATCTTTTTCTTTTTGTGTCTGGAAGATCATTTGACTGAAGGACCAGTACTTTGTTCCATGGTCAAGCCAGAAATGGTGGTTGTTTCCCAGGGAAGCTTAGCAGCAATAGTCAGTAAAAGAGGAAAGTATAAAAAAGTAACTTTTCCCCACAAAAAATGCAGTACAAAGCGCTTTAAACACATTCCCCAGCCCTTGAAAGTAAAAAAGAAAAACTTCTACACTGAAAAAAATAGTTTTAACATTTTTTACCTCAAAAGTAGAAACGTGCATTCCCTTTTAAAACTACATAAAAGTCATGAGACAGTCAGTAAAGATACTTTTTTCCTAGCTTGAAAGTTTTTACAAGTAAAAAAGTAATGTGAAAAGTTTTTCCTCAAAGGGAACTTATCTGGCCAGCAATGGAACAGTGTTGGAAGCTGGGCAACTGTTATATCCTCTCCAAGATGTAACTCTTATTGCTAAGGCTACTATAGTAGTGATCATAGTGATGAACATTATGGGTTAAAAATTCCCTATATTTTGACCAACATGTTGCCATGGTTGTCAGGAAATCATTTTATTTAGTACAGCTAATTACAAATGGATTATTTTCAAGGTCTAAAGAAGTAATCACTCTCTTTGTGGCTTTGATCAGACCAGTTATTGAGTACAGTGTCCCACTTCAGCTATATCTCACTACACAATATCAAACAATCTGAAAGAATTGAAAGATTCCTCACCAAAAAGATCACAGGCCTAAAGTTCCCAAGTTATCAAGAGGCTGGAAGCTCTATTAGTTTAGTCAGAGTCTTATAAGCTTTTGATAGGAGATGTTTGTCTTGCTTACTAAGCCATAAGAGATCCAATTGACTTAGACTCCCTGTATCTCCAGAAGACAAACTGCCACTGGTACTAGACCCATGGACCTACATCTTCTCTAACAGATAAATAATACACATGGAGAGGCAGGTGCATAACTCAGCACCTCTCAGACCTCTGGAATAAACTTTCCTTGCATGCTAAACAGTGCGACTCACTATTTTCCTTTAAATGTAACCTAGATGACTGGATGAGTGTTTACAAATTTACTCATGGATTAACTGGTATGGTGCTTTTGGAGAAAGAAGGTACAACCTGAGGGAATGTACTACCAAACTGTAAATGGTCTTATGACTAAATGTCCTTGGAATGTCTGTGTATCTCCTTTAAAAATGGGTCATCCTAATGAACTGAATTTTCATAGCATTTATTTTCATATAGGAAGGATCTCAGCTGATGGCACAATTATCAATGCAGGTAGCATTACATTTTTTTTTAATTTAAAACTATGCATGTTACTATCAGGATAAAACTTAACATCTAAGTATTGTACGTCTTTCAATTCACCACCTGTGAATGTAGGAAAATTAGTTCAGTTTTCCCTTTCACCCATTGTGTTGAATTGTCATTTCATTCTAGAGCAGATAAAAAAAGATCAGCTCTGTATATTTTATATAGCAAAACATATTTGCAAGAATAGGCTTGACATAAAATTTTGTGAGAATAAATCCTACATAAATACAGTATTCTCTTTGCATAGGCCTAGAAATGCAAGCATATTAAAGCATGCCTATGTCTTCATTTTATGTTTCACATTTTAGATGGGATTTCAATACGTGTAGTTTCAGGAATGTTTCAGTGAAGGATATAGATAACCTCAGACGAAAGCACTGATATGGCTGAAATTTGCTAACAGAGTGTGCAGTATATCTGGAACAAAAAGATCTTCTTTAGATGGTACAAGGCTTAGGAACAAAGGTTAAAGAGGCATATAGAACTTGTAGGAAATTTACAGAGTTTTACTGTTATGAGAAATACTTTCTAGTCAGAGGTCAGTTCAGTTCAGTTTGGAAAAGGCATAGTGCAGAAGTCAGTTTAAATGTCCAGCAGTTCTAATCTACAGAAGTTCATTTTAGATACTTAGAAAATTGAATACAGGTATTCGGAAGTTAGTAAAAGTCCAAAAACTACAGACAACAGTACAGTTTGTCTTAATTCTGCCATTACAGAGAAAAGGAATTAACCTACATAAGACTTGTTCAGATCTTGTTGAATTACATAATATACCACCTTTATCAAACTCACAGTGAGTTAAGACTTTTATTCTGAAGGGTTCAAGATGATGTCGTACACAGAGGAGAAACTCGGATATTTGGCATTTATTTAGTACAACACTAGGCAATTAAAGGATACACCATTTCTTACAGTTCTTACAACATTTATACAATTCACGTTTACACATTCTTTTAACCTCCCACCAAGCTAACACTAGATTTAAAAAAATTGAGGGACACAGCCACCCCATTGCTACTCCCTTGATTTGCTTAATATATTCATTATCAAGCATAGGAAAAATTGTTAGATAGCACCAATTCTAATAAAGTACAGTGTGTAGATTAACTCGTGACACTTTGGTATACTTAGCCAAGTGAGACCTAAATCAACAGCTATGTCTTGTGATATGCAGGTGCAAAGAGATACTATGACATTTGCTAATTTAATAGCTTTAAAAATGCCAATAATCTTTTACAAATGATATACAGTGACACAATATATCCTTAAGCTTTATAGTAACAAACTGCATGAGTGGCTCAGTCTTGGAACTATGGGCTGCCCAAGTAGGGCAAAAAGGTTGTTTGGTCAAGTTTTTATGCATATTAGGAACACCAATGAGTATGCCAATTATAAGGCTAGGCACCTTTAAAAAAGTGTACTCACTGTATCAGGACATTAAACAGTTTAACATCACTATTCATATAAGCTTTACACACACACACACACACACACACACACACACACACACACACACACACACACACACACACACACACACACACACACACACACACACCTGGGAAAGGCTGGCACAGCTTTATTAACTCTACCACCTTTGACCAGGCTATAAGACAGATACACTGTCACCAGAACACCCAGAGAGCCAGGTACTCTAAGAATCTTACAAGGGTACTCAATTATACTGAGTGAAATTAATACTAATACCCACGGTAATGTTGACCAAACAGCAAGGCTTTCAGGAGCAGCGACAGTGTCACCAAATAAATATAAATACTCTCAAAGGTTAAATATTCTCTGAAAGACCAGCCACAATGAAATGTTTAAATATAGTTAATAATAAATAATAAAAGAACATGAAAATACCAAATATCTATTTACAATAAACACCAGAGTTTCAATCACAGGAAATATTAAAAATAACACAGATGGAAAGGTCCACACAGATACAGAAAAACAATACTTAACTAATCTCACTATATTTTCCTGAGTGATCAAATGAATTACTGTCCTCTACATCACTTACTAGAGCAAGGCAAGACAAAGTGGGTGAGTGGTCCTTCTTTCTCAGGTTTCACAAACAGACTGCTGAGAGCTAAGTGACATCTCTCACTAATTTCTAAATATAATTTTTATTGCTGGTATAGAATGACATCACATCTGATCACCTGAATCTGGTTCCCTCACTACCCCCTTTACTAGAAACTTGAGCCAGGATCTTGCACGTGTCATAATACACACACATAGAGCTTTGCTAAGATGTTTTACAGCATCTGAAAGCTGTAAGACAATTTAACACTTCCACTTTTCCTACAGAGCTACTATGTCAGGCTTCTCATTGACATTTCACCTCTGGCTGTAGTCAGAACTGTAAGATACAATCTTTATGGCCTAAATGAGGTAATTTAATTTTAGATCATTTTTCAAAGTTAGCTGGACTGAGATTAACCTCTTCTCTTTCAACATCCTCTGTTACAATGTATTAATTTCAACAGTTACAATATAGTCTGACATACAGGCATATTCCTTTTTTGTCCAGCAGGACACACTGTTGGTGCATTTTTAACACAAGCAGCTTTACAAATACATTTTCAACACAAGCATCTGTATAAATCAGCTTGATATACACGTAACATATAATTCTTTACAAAACTCCAGCTAACTATGTTGACATATGTTACACATCCACTGCCTTACTTCTCATGGCATAGCTGGCAATACCTCACATCATCACATGCTTCCTTTTAATAAATATTCACAAGGAAAAACCTTGGTCTGTGGTTATTGACTCATCTCAAGTGGACATATGTTGTCATCTTTTAAAGCTTTGTCTTTCTGTCTGTGAAATTACACTATCAGTACAAAGTATGCACATTTTCAAAGGTGTAGGAGGGGCAGAGGGGTAAATCAAAATGTTCTTAGTCCATATGAACACTAGCATGATTTGATAATATTAGCTTTCAAGTAACTGTGTTCAGACATTTGTTAAAAAAGTTTGCACACTTGCCATTGACCTGTACTGTTTAAACTCTAGGGTGAGGCCAAAATATGTAATAATATGTGATGCTCATCATCATATAACCAAACGTTCACAGCATCTACTTTTAACAATTCTCTGGAAACAAAGCTTAGTCTTTATATTCCATTGTTAAATAATTATAATACCAGAACTTATAAAACAGAATTAATGTTTCCTTATCTGCTTATTTTGTGTACTGATGTATTTTCCCTGTACAAATTATGTTGGAAATATTTTCTTGTTTACTAGATTGTAAAGGTCATGGCTGAAAATTGGATCAACCAGCTAGTAGTTCAAATATTAAATCATTCATTAAATATGAATTTTAGTTCTTATACTTTTGTTAATCAGGTAAGCCCACTGGACAAAAGTCCCTCTTTTCAAGGGCTTCCCGAGTGCACTGTCTAGTTAATTGACTTTCTCAGAGTCATACAAATTAAGGTGGACAAATTCAAACCCTGTATCCTTTGGTCACAGGAAGCAGATCATTAACAGTGTAGAGCCTTAATCTTTTACAATAACTGCCAGAATAAGACATGAAGGATAAATACTACATGATTATGCTGATTAAAAGCTTCTTTTAGTTGTGTATCAACAATTTTCTTCTAATTACCCTTATTTAAAATTACATAGAAGTGCCCAGTTTTACCAGTCAAGTGCATTCAGTACCTTGATTGTTTGGTCACAGCAATGCATATATTCAATGCTATGTATAATTTAAGCATATACAATTCTGTTTTATCAAAGAGATAACACTCCATAGAAGATGTGGTTAGCAAGCATCTGTTCACTCATGGACTACAACAATGAGTTACATTGCAACCCTAAGAAGATCAGACACGTTTCTTATCACAAAGGAAAGCCTATTGCACAGTGATTACTGCAAAAAAAAAAAAAAGGCATTTTAACACTTTCAGAAAGATACATTTAGAAAACAACATATACTACAAACCAGCTTATGGTTTGCAACATTTTAATGATTAAACAATATGGCTTATGTTCAGATACAGCTCTGCTGTTTTCTCTGGTTTCTACTTTAAGTGTTTATTCTTATCACCACATGACAAACACACGCCTGTATTGAGTACTGGCAGCCCCTAAACATTCCTCTAAAATATTAAGCAGGCAATTTTAGTATCAGCTGGTTTTGCCTGTCTTCATCCCTCCTGTTCCTTGTCTCTTTCTCTGATTTGATTACTTCTGTGTCATTTCAATGACCACTTATAGGTTGCCCCTTGAAGAACAGTGCATAATTCTTAAATGTCTCTTGTTTCATAGATAAAGATCATGCATAAATACTTTCATCTTGTTTAAGCATGTTGTTTCAGATACAAAGACATTTGCAAAACTTGGGACTAAAACATAAATGCTTTAGTTTTCTTGTTTGAATTTATATTATGACATAACTGAGAAACAATAGGGTCTAGTATTCTATGCATTTCACTTATGATTCTCTCGCTGAAATACAGTCCAATAAATTAAAGTTAGTGCTTTGAAATGTATTACAATGTTTGTTTGTGTCTTTCGGCTTTTCCCGGTTAGGGGTCACCACAGCAGAACTCTGGTCTGCTAATGATTGGCAGTAGATTTTACGTGCTGGCTTGCTGGGCCTAATGCACAACCTTCAACGAAGGAATGCCCATTCACACATGTCGCTACACAGAAGATGCTCTAACTGAGAATCGAACGGGCAACGTCTAACTGTGAGGCAACAACGCTTGAAATGTATTACAATGAGGTGCACAAATATTCTGTTATTTAAAAGAAACACAGCTGTATTCATTATACTGGTACAAGAGCTGCATCAAGGTATTTTAAAAATACAGTCCATGTTATTTACAATAATATTCTATTGCTCAAATATTACATGCTGTTTTCTAAAAAGACAAGATGTAAAAAAAAATATGCATGAAATTTAAGTTCTTCATATACAACGTATTTTAAGTAAGTAAAAGTTCTATCTGTTCAGTGACAGTATGCTTGACAGTAATGGAACCAAAAACATTGTGCAAAATGGAAAAATATTTAAAGAAAATGACTAGTTTAATAAACACACACACACACACACACATATATATATATATATATATATATATATATATATATATATATATAATATATATATATATATATATATATATATATATATAGAGGGTCTATATCATATGATCGAATCACACAAATTGCGAATGCTCATAATATCGAACATACCGGACCTCGAAGTGCTTATTCTGAGATTGTGGTACAGTGAAGAATGGGATAGGGATATTTGCCCTTTCCTCACTGTAGTGTGATCTTGGAGTTGGACTTTATATTTAGCGGGGGGTATGGGGGGCACAGCCCCCCTACAATAGATAGTTTGAGGTCTGGTACGTTCGATATTATGAGCGTTCACAATTTGTGCAATTCGCTCATATGATATAGACCCATATATATATATATATATATATATATATATATATATATATATATATATATATATGGGTCTACTTTCTTTCAATGAATTGCCCTTACCCAAAAATCAAAATCCCGAGTGGACTCCACCAAAAACTTAATAAACTGATGCAATGGACCACCAAATGTTTTTACAGGACCACTTGGCCACCAGGACACAAAACAAAAGCGTAAGCAAACAAAACCATTGGAAGTGGGGGGCTTTACCCCCCCAAACTAAATATATGAATTCCAAGATTGCACTAGACAGGGTAAAAGGGCAAAGTTCACTCTGGTGACCACGTAGTTAGTTTCCCTGTAAAAAATATCAGTGATCTGTTGGGTTGATTTATTAAGTTTTTGGTGGAATTGTCTTGGGTTTTTGACTTTCTGGTAAGTGTAAATTCATTGAAAGAAAGTAGACCCATATATATATATATATATATATATATATATATATATATATATATATATATATATATATGGGTCTATCTGACATTGTCGACACTCCAGAATGCCGACAACCATATGGCCGACACCTTATGATCAACATTTGGAATGCTGACAATGCGGAACCGGCATCTCACTATAGTGCAGAATGGAAAGATATCTATTCCTGCACTGTAGTGCGATCTTGGAGTTGGTATATTAAAGTTACAGGGGGGGCATGGTGGTGGTGGGGTGGAGCACCATAGCCCCCTGCTAGCAGAAAAAAGGAAATGTTATTTTCCTTTTTTCTACAGTAGCTCTGTTGTCGGTATTTTGTGTGTCGGGCTTTTGGTGTCAGCAATGTGGGTGTCGGTGTTGTGAGCTGTCGGTCGACTGTAGGGGATCCATATATATATATATATATATATATATATATATATATATATATATATATATATATATATATATATATAATTTATCATGTGCTGAAATGTTAGTAATTTTCATCGGTAGTATAGTTGGTCAATTATGTAAGATTAGAATTTCAGCAGATTGACTGTTAATTAATTCTGGATTTTTTCCCCCTTTTTATGAGGTTGTGTAACTCAAAAGTTTGGATATTTAATTTCTGGGGTGTGATGGCAGACCCCTTTGTCACGCAGAGTGTGGGAGGAAGCCCTTCATGTAAAAGGTTTTTGTTTCAGTTTTGGTAATCACAAATGTAACCTATTGGTTTAAATTTGTGATTTTTTTTTTTAGATGATTTAGTTTGGAATAAATGGTAATCACTAATGAATTTGTGCAATTTGTTTGTGTTTCAAACAATCCCATTTGTGATTATTCATTATACACTCTCCCTCTCTCTATTTACATATATAAAATGTATGTGTGCATGCTTGAATCCATGGCAGAAAAAAACAACCTTGCCATTAGGGAACATCCCTTGTGAATGACTGCATGATATATGATTGCTTCTATTTATTACAGATATAATCTTTTAGCTTCG